>NW_027431432.1:0-8935 GCF_044706935.1 Curcuma longa
AAATTTAATAAGACTTTAATTTTACCCCAACAATTCTCACCTCAAATAAAAGACCACTAAGAGCCCCCTTACCATTCTCCTAATGGTCCGGGTCCAAACTCCCCCTACTGAGTGCCCCCTACCATTCTCCTCATGATCCGAGTCCAAACTCCCCCCTACTGAGAGCCCCCTACCATTATCCTCATGGTCCGGGTCTAGACTCCTCCTACTAAGAGCCCCTTACCATTCTCCTCATGGTCCGGGTCCAGACTCCCCTCCTACTAAGAGCCCCCTACCATTCTCCTCATGGTCCGAGTCTAGACTCCCTCTACTGAGAGCCTCCTACCATTCTTCTCATGATCCGAGTCCAAACTCCCCCTACTGAGAGCCCCCTACCATTCTCCTCATGGTCCGGGCCTCCCCTACCTCCTTCATTTTTGCTGAGGGTTCCACATGGCTTTACATAGACCATAGCTCTGATACTAATTGTTAATACCGATGGAATCAAAATATCTCTACAATGGTATGATATTGTCCACTTTGGACCTAAGCCCTCATGGTTTTATTCTTGGGCTCAACCCAAAAGGTCTCATTCCAATGGAGATATCTTCTATCTTATAAATGCATGATCTTTTCCATATATTTTCAATGTGGGACTTTGATTGTATCCCAACACGATCGACCGATCAAATGAAAGGGGTTCGGTTGATTGAAAAAGTTGATTTGGTCGACCGAACATATTTAGAAAGCATAGATCAGATATGACCAGATCATTCAACAAAGGAAACTCAGGTGTTCAATAAACTGATCAGGAGGATCAATTGACTGGAAAAGTGGGTTTGTGAGATTAATCTAATTGAATTGGAGCAAGCATGGAAAATTCAGGACCCAATCGCTTAATAGGAGATTCAGTCGATCGAATGAGGTGCAGTCGACCCGATGAAGGCTATAAAAAAAATCTTGAGATCTGAGGTTCTATATCAGTTCTCTTAACAATCTCTACTTCTTTACTATTCTGTTCGTGCAAGTACTGCTACTACTACACTGAGAGGCTTTCTGACAATTTACGATAAATCTCTATCTTTAAGTTGTCGGTATATTCTTTCTACTTATATTTACATTTAAGGGGATAGTAGTTTGTTACTATCTTCCTCATTCTTGTACGAGTTTTCCTCCTTTGAAAATTTTTGAAGAGGAGGACTTTAATAGATTGCCTAATCGGAAATGGTCAAAGAATCATGGGCCTTGAAGTAGCAGTCATTGAATTGTGAACCAAGTAACCGACTGTATCTTTCAAGATTTATTTTTTTAACTATATTTGATTGAGTTTTTATTAAAAGAAAAGAACGATACTCATCCCCTCTTCTATCGCACAATCCGGTCCTACAATAAATTCTTTGTCGATTAGTTCCTTAAATCAAATTGATCATGTGATGTTCTTAACAAATGTTATGCAGTCCTTTGAAGAGTCCCACCCACTAGCAACAAAATATATTTGTTGATTCTCTTATAATTAAGATGAACACTAACTTTAGTTTAAAGATCAGTTGTAATTGTCTACATGCATGAGAATCACGTCGGCTTTAGGCAATATACCCACTGAGTTCTCTTATTGAGCCGTATTCAATATCCCACCTACTTGCTCGTGTAGTCATACATATGGGTGTAAATGTGAGATCTCCGGCTATTATCGTATAGTAAAAATATATACATAATACTCGTACTATAAAATTGATATTCTGTCTCAAAATCAGTATGACTATGCACTTTAGAATGAATGTCTCACTTGTCAATATTGCATTAACTCTTTGGTTTATTCGTACAAATTGATTTGTAAATTATCTTGTAATTAAATCGGATTATTGAATCCATTTCTTCAAACATCATGAGTTTGCTTGGTGATCCGGATGAAATGACGTGGGCAAACACGTAGGATAAAAGCGCCACTTAGAGGACACGTGGAAAGGACGTGGCGTCCAGCGAAAAGAACCCGATCCCTCCAAGGGGAGAAGAGGGTGGGCTTAACTCAGGTCCTAGGCAGAGGAGCCACCTCCCCCTTATCACGGCCAAAAAGCCCTGCTAACCACCCCAAATAGAAGAACTACCTATGGCTCACCTAACCTCGAGGTCGACACACACCACAATGCCTCATAGAAGTCCCCCACAGCTGGGAGTAACGTTCTACGCAGACTCTACGGACCAACCTCATTGGCAGGTCATAAGTCCTGCTCACTGCATGCGACCCTCGAGCCCAGACCCTTTACAACCAACAGCATACTACCCCATCAAAAGGCCAATACATAACCTAAGTCCGTGACTGAACTCGGCCGTCCTAGTCGAACCCCTCACAGCTTGGTCGCATAATCCGACCTTGCCATCGGACTATATATCCCATCTATCATCACCCTTCGAGCTCAATAACACATAGAACACCCGGGCCTACCTGCCAACCAGGAAAGCAGGACCAATTTGCCCGTCAACGTCCCTCAGACCTCATGACCAGGTCGCCTCATCATAAGCCGACCTCATGATCAGGTCCCCGCATCATAAGCCGACCTCATGACCAGGTCGCCGCATCATAAGCCGACCTCATGATCAGGTCGCTACATCATAAGCCGACCTCATGACCAGGTCGCTACCTCATAAGCCAACCTCATGACCAGATCGTCGCCTCGCATGCCGACCTCATAGCTCGGCTGCCGCAGCATGTGCCAACCTTATAACCTGGTTGCAGCATCTTATTCCTACCTCGAAGTGAGAACCTCCCATTGATCTCCTCCGCCACAAAACACATAAGGAGATCGGAATAAGCCAAGCCTATCTCACCTACACGGTTGAGAATATTCTGCATCAGCGCATCTCAACCGTCGGTCATTCTCGACGCGGAGACAATACTAACGGATAAAGGTCGAGGCTTCTTCACAAAACTTATCCGCAGGAGGCGATTTGGATAACCACATCTCACTACTTGGTCCAACACAATCGCAACCCTTCAAAGAAGATAAGATATACAAAAGAGCCGTCCGATCTACAGAATCTATCACGCATCAAATCCTGAGATTCCGCCATCTCCTCCAATCACAGACAGTCGGATCCGAAGGTATCGCTCCCCCTCGCCCTATATAAACCTCTCAGGTATGACATTCAGCCCATCTTGAATCCGGAGGGTACACTTGCATTTTTCTCTCGGTCTGACTTGAGCGTCGGAGTGGCCACGCCGGGATCCCCCGGCGCCCAGCTAACCCGTGCGTTCAGTGCCCCCCTTTGCATGTCCTTTCTCCTCCGCTGTGGAAATATCGGGTGACGCGACCTCCTCTCGGTCTGGTGATTCAGCTGTCATCGGTAAGGAGCCGGAACACTTGGAGTCAAAACTCAAAACCATGCAAGATAGAAAATACAATGGAGACTGAAGGCACCTATCTTCCACCTGCATTCCTCTCAATATTTGGGCTGGGTTATGGCTAGCCCAGGATAGCTCCTGAATCCGTCCCTGGAGGCAATTGTTGATAAAATTCTATAACTTTTGCCAGCTCCACTTTGCTAGGTACTTCTTCATGATTATATTGTTTGATTTAGCTTATACAATCATCTGGCATCTAATCCTTTTCATTTTTCATCAAAGTCATCAATAGCTAACTATTTTTACAATCCAAACTATTGATGGTTTACTCATGTCTATTACCCATATTAGTTTAATTAAAACTTCATAATTTTCCATTCATGATGTTTATCGTGTTCCTAAACACTCCATGAACACAATCTTCAATCTTCATAGGATAATTATGTGATCTTAGTTATGATATAATATTATCTAATTTTGGAGTTGTTGTACAGGATGCATTAGATTCACTCAAAAATGTAAGATTTGAATAGGGCATAAAGTTTGACCGTGACCAACTGCAGTTTCTCGATTTACCTCTTTACAGATGAACGTGGGACCGACCGTGTGGGACCGCTGGGGTGACAGATTTCACCTTATGTAGAAGAAAAAGAATAGGGCATAAAGTTGGTCGTTCAAGTTGAATTCACTGCATCGGTCTTTCATCATCAAATTCTTTTTGTTAGGAGTAACGTAGTCACAATTTTCAATCAGAAAGGGAATTCAAATAAAATTTTTAAAAGTCCCAAACTTTATATTTTAGTTCACAATTATACATAATAATTTTTTAAAATTATATTTCACAATTATAATACATCAACCCTTCCAAAATTAAATTATCAAACTATAAAAATTTAAAAATACTTTTAAACATATATAAATTAAAATTTTTAAATATTAGTGTAGATCAATTTTTATAATCTAAAATTTTAAATTTCAAATTTAAGGAGTTGAAAATGACTTTGAATTCAAAAATTTCGACCATAGTCCTTAATTCTAGTTGAAATAATAATATGTCGATCCCTAGAGCAACACCTATTCAATAACATAACATAACTTAATTAATTAATCAAAACTCAAAAATTTTCAACCCTAAATATCTAAAAATCAAACCAACAATGAAAAGATAAATTGAAATTTCACTTCCACTTGTCACACATCATAACCTCTGAAATCACATTTTAGGTATTGAAACCAAGATAAAACTTCCTCAAACTATGATTTTCCACCATAAGAACTCACGACGATAGCAAAAAATGCATCGTCCAATTTCGGTGAGAGAAAAGGATCGATGAACTCATTCCAAATCATGATATTTTCTTTAATATTAATGGATAACTTAAGTTGAGATTTTTTTTCAAATATGTGATCAATTTTAATTTTTCGATGATGAACAATGATGAATCAATCGAGTGAGGAAACAGTATTAATTTTTTTAAAATGTATATTATGTATATAATATTAATTTTTTTTTTTAAATCTGAGGAGGGGGTGCTCTCCCCCCTCATCACTTAATATATGGCAACGCCTTTGATCCTTCCGCAATCATCTGATGATATGATACATGCGTCCAAAAGAAGAGCATAACTTTTAGCTTCCATTGGTGAGTTAGAAATTGTTGAACTTTTTTATATTTTTTTCCTTGTATACGTTGCCACCATAACAAGCAATCTACCTTATGATTTAATGAAAGCAATTTTATTGCCTTCGAACCTTTTAAATTTGTTTATTTGAATATTTGGGGAATCATCTATTCCATCTACAAATGGATCTAAATAGTTTTATTATATTTATTATTGACTTCTCATGATTCACTTACATTTATTTAATGCTTCATTAAAATGAACTAAATGATTATCACGAATATTCAATAATAGTTAAAACATAATTAATTTTTTAAAACTATCAAAATACTTAGGTTTGTAAATAAAAACAAATAAAACTTATACTTTTAAAAGAAGGAATTTTGCCACATTATTTTTCTCCCCATACATCTTAACAAAATTAAATGATAGAGTAAAAAAAGGCATTTAACGTATTTTTGACACTATCAAATCTCTACTAGTCTCTTTCTCTATTCCTTATAATTTTAAGGATAAACTACGTTAACTGTTGTTGTCTCCGTAAGCAATCAATGCCTACATTTTTTTTTCTTCTTAAGATATGAAGGATATCAATGCTAAACTACTATTAACAAACAACGGTATTGAACGCAAAGGATATCAATGCTAAATTAAATACCATTAACAAACAACTTTGCATTTCAACCCACGTTATATTTCTGAAAAGAACATATATACCTCCATATAACCGAAATATTTTGACAAAATTATTCCTGGCCTATCAATGCAAAAAATATTTAATATTCGAACAATATGGAGACTTCCTTATCTAATGAGATATTGTTGAGGAAAATGAATCTTCTCGATCAAATATTAACTTTAACTTAATATGATCCACATATTAACTTTAACTTTAATTGGAACCATACGCAAACAATCCACATATTAACTTTAACTTAAAGGCGCAGACAGTAATTATTTATTTCATGATAAAAACTTTAAAGTACTCCAACAAGGTAATAACAAGCTCGATCAACGGCTGTATTATAAGGTAAGGAAACAAAGGCAATTAGGAAGCTAATAACAAGAAAGCAAGACCAAGCAGCAACCATCCCGTCCATCTGCTCCCAACATCCGGCCGGCCATGATAATAAAGAAAAGTGATCAGCTTCCAATGTACATATGAACGTGAACGGCAAGGAGGAAGATGGCGATGAGGCCAAAGTAGATTATGGAATGGACGAGAATAGAGACGCCACTTGTTTGAAAGTTGCTGAACTCTATGATCCGGGCCTTTCCAGGGACTTGAAACAGGAGGCCCGGTGAGAGGAGGATGAACAATATCACTGCCATGAACACTGGCCCCCAATCCGCCATGCCTCTACCTTGATGCTCAACGTAGTGCTCTGAATCTTTTTTATATAGGAATTGAGGATGATGTAGCTGAACAGGGAGGTAAAGAAGGCGAGATCCAAAACCCATGCTCAAAGGTCACCCCTCGCTCACGCCACCATCTTAATTACTATTTACTGTCCCTTTAGTGCATGCTGCTTTTGTTTTCTACGTACCTTTGCTTTATTAGCCCGCCACCTGCAGGTGTTTGTTTCCTGCGCTTGGTAACCATTTTGGTGCTCCTTTTTTTCTCATTTGTTCGGCTTTGCTATTATTTTTTGATGGATTTTTTTATCTACAAGGAACCCTTCGATATAAAATGCAACTGCGGAGTTGTGAATGCTGCCAATGGGGATGTGGTACCTCTTTTCCGTCGTTGTAGATGCGTGTAAGTTGTAACATTCCAAAAGTATGGAGATTAATGTGAAAGGAAATGTGTAACACAGAAAAGGACAAAACTAAGATGAACGCCATCATGCAAATCTCATTGGTATTTGCATATATAGGTCGGCTTTGATGTAATCTTGCGAGCCAAACAGTTACGATTGTGCGTTGTTTAAATGAAACAAGTTAGAAGAAGTTTAGGAGGGCAACTGAGTAAAACAAAAGGGAAATTGATATGCCTCGTAGTCCCAGCCTTGGCATACACTGTAGATATGCTCAGGCGGGTATTTGTCAGACGGTTCAAGACGTGACTTCAAAATTTCACAATTTGAGAAATTCACAGTTTGAGAACAACTCCTTTGGTACATCCCAAGAACGGTTAAAATCTTCATGACTTCGAAAGTTTGTAGACTTGAAAGTTCATGAACTTGGAAGTGTATGGACAGACCCGGCTTTAGGCATAGGCCGGTAAGGCCTATGCCTAGGGCCCAGTTTCACTTGGGGCCCAAAAAAAAAATATTTAGGGTTAATCATTAATGGATGGTAGAGAGTTAAAATCCGATCCGGAAAGCCGTTCGTATTCTTTCTCGCCGCGTCCCCTCTTCTCGTTCGACGCGCACACAGTCTTCGAGACTTCGACTCTTCATCTCCCCTCTGGCCATCACATGATCATCTACCGTCTTCGAGATTTCGACTCCCTCTTCTCGTTCGACGCGCACGCGAGCACCGATCAGCGAGGCACGAGCAAGACAACACCTCCGTTCGACGCGACATGCCGCACGCGAGCACTGCTTCGACGGTCTTCGGTCTTCCTCACCGACGCCGGCGAAACCGCGAGGCTCGCCCCTCTGGCCGTCTTCCTCGCCAGCGAAACCGCGAGGCTCGCCCCTCTAGCCGTCTTCCTCGCCGGCGAAACTGCAAGGCTCGCCGCCTCCCCACTCTGGCCGTCTTCCTCGTCGGCGACGGCGAAACCGCGAGCTCGCCGCCTCGCCCCTCAGCCCTCTGGCCCTCTTCTTCGACCATCTTCCTCGCCGGCGAAACCGAGAGGGACTCGCCCCTCTGGCCGTCTTCAGTCTTCTTCGATCATCTTCCTCGCCGGCGAAACCGCGAGGGCCTCGCCTCTCTGGCCTCTGACCGTCTTCCTCGCCTCTCTGGCCGTGAGGCTCTCCGTCTTCCTCGCCCCTTTGGCCGTGAGGCTCTCCGTCTTCCTCGCCCCTCTGGCCTCTGGCCGAGTGGCCGTCTTCCTCCGTTCCTCGCCCCTCTGGCCGACGAATAATCCACGTAGGCGAAACCGTCTTCCCTGCCGCGCCGCGTCAGATCTGATTAATCGTCCTGTTTACAGATCGTCGGATTCACTAATTGTGTTTCGTTTACTCTGTATTTGGGCGTCGGATCCGATCCGATAATTTCTTTTCCTTCTTTCAATAATATTGTTGCTAAGATTTAGCTTTTAGATAGTAATTTTTTGTGTTTGATACAGCTGTTATACGAGTTTTTTTGATGAATCATTCAGGGGCAGTGGGGCGAGGAAGACGGAGAGCCTCACGGCCAGAGGGGCGAGGAAGACGGCCACCATTATCGGTCAGAAGTCCAAACAAAAAAAGATAAGAGAAATTTTTTTAAAATAATAACAATCATTTTAAAAAAAATTTCGCCTAGGGCCTTCCGTGGGCTTGAGCCGCCCCTGTGTGTGGATTTGCAGATTTGAGGCTTGGGACGAAGAAGTCTGTGGATTCAGAGGTCCATGGATTTGGAAGTTCGTGGATTCAGAAGTTCGTGGACTCGGAGGTTTGAGGCTTGGGAAGAAGTCCGTAGACTCATAGGTCCATGGACTCGGAAGTTCATGGATTTAAAATTCATCAACTCAGAAGTTCGTGACCTAGGATCATCCTTATGGAGGCACAATGACCAAATTGCTTGGGACTAATTGACAATATAGGAACATCCCTGCTAGGAAACATTCTTAGCTTGTTATCCAGGCCGCGAGAATATCCCCTGTGGGAATATCTCCGGCCCATGGACTCCAACCCCTCCAGTTATTTTATTTTATCATTCTCTTTGACACTTCTCTAACTAGCAGTCTGACGAGTAATACAGTCATTCAAGCCACGAGAATATCCCCATTCTCAGATATCTCCACTGGATTCATATCCTTCTTGCTATTTTACTTGATCATTTCTGATCACTCTCCTTGGAAAAGGACCTCTACGTATGGGTGTTGACACCGAAAAGTGTAGAA
>NW_027431433.1:0-30007 GCF_044706935.1 Curcuma longa
ACCGCAAGTATACGGTTGTCGTCAAGTAATAAAAAGTATCGAATCCACAGGGACTGTTGTTAGCTATAGTGATGTCACAGAGTTAGTTATCTAGACTCTTAAGGAAGCGAAAAAGTTGAGGATTGTGTGTATGTGGTAGAGAGAGAGATTGGTTTGGGGGTTTATGGGTGAGATGGATAAGTCTAGGATTTTGATTTCACATCAATGTTAGGTGACATCCCTAATTCATGTTGTTTTCTTACTCTCAATGTTTACCACCTTGTGAGGATTCTAATCAAGATACCAACTCGACCTCGTCAGGTTTTGTCAGAATTAAATCATGATACTCTAACGTTACGATTACTAGTTCGGGATGATACCTAGATAACCTGGTTCCATAGCTCTCCCGCTATCACCGGGCACTCCAGCAATACTACTGGTATACTACTCTCTGTCACCGAGCACCCGATTAAGGGATCCTTTCCTAGTCATCAATAGCTGTTAGCTATCCCTTAAGGGAGTTTACTACCATATAAAGGTTACCTCAAAAAGTCCGATTAAAGGTTCACCTTCTGTCACAAGGCACCTCGGTCATATGATCCTAAGATCCCCCTACACAGTAATCTACCCCTCATAATCATGCATATGCACTGACACAAATATTTCATCAAACATGTTCAGGGCACACAATACATGAAACAAGTGTAAATACTTCATAGAATAGAGAAAATAATATGAACTAGTTCTTACATCACCATCATTACATTAATGTTCATTCTACATCCTAAACTCAAAGATCTACTCCGTTACAAGAAGATTACAATAGAAGTGTAAGAAATAAAACATCATCCACATGAAAGGGAAGAACTTATTTTGAAGCATGGACATCCTTTGAAGATCTTCTTATTCCAGTGTAGGATGGATCAGTGGAGAGGAGTCAAAGAGGGCGGATCGACGTAGATGAAGCGTTTAGGGTCTCTCCAAGAGTGGGGAGGCGCCGCCCCCAAGCCAAGACCTTAGGGTAGCCTAAGATACCTCAAAAGATTACAAAAAGATGTATTTATAAGGTCTAGGCGTGACACACCCATGTCCCATAGGCACGACCCCAAGTAGGGATGGCTCTGAAAATGAGGCACGACCGTGCCTCCCAAGCACGGCCCAAGCTGGTCTCAAATGGGCAGGACCCTGTCTCCTAAACACGGCCCCAACCTGGACTGCATCTAGAAGGTGGGCACAGCCATGCCTTTTAGCATAGCCTAGAGATGGAATCAGTCGAAACACCTTGAAGAAGGTGGCTCCATTTTGATAGGTAGTACGACTCGTGATTCAATCGGAGCTAAAAGTTATGCCTATTTTACTTTTAGTCTGCAGAACTGTCTAGATGAGGCATGACCGTGTTTGGGCCCTGGAAAAGTGAGGCACAGCCTTGGAAATATGAGGCACGGCCTGGAGAAATCATTCTTCTATAAAATAAGCACGACCGTGCCTATTAGGCACGGCCTAGAGTGGGTACCCTTCTGTAGAATAGACACGACCCAGAGTTGAAAGTATTCTATGGAAGAGGCATTGACGTGCCTTTTAGTATGGCTTAGAGAAGGAATCCTTTGGCACGCCCTGAAGTAAAGTTGTCGATCTTGAAGTTCTCTTCAATTTGGTATGTGGCACGTCTCATGGTTCCATCTAAGCTAAAAGTTATGGTCATTTACTTTTGATCTGCAGAGAAGTCCAACTGAGGCACGGTTGTGTTTTGAACCCTAGAATGATGAGGCAGGATCGTGCCTTGTGAGGCACGACCTTGGCAAGGTGAGGCACGGCCTGGAGAGGTCAGGCACGGCCCTGGGAGCCTCTGAAACACTTCAAATGACCTCTAAACACGTCAAAATGTGCTCCAACTTGATCTAACTTCATGGCTCTTTAAGTATTCTTTAGCATGGCCGTGTGGGCCTCTGAAGCACTTCTAATGACTTCCAAACTCATCAAAATATGCTTCAATCTCCATTCCTTGCTCCATCATCAATAATGCATCATTATAGCTTTAAATCACATCCTATCAATCAAAATACACAAAGAGCAGATCTCCGAGCAAAAGAGTAGAAACAAGTGATAATAAATGAATATGGTGTGATAAAGTAGATCATATACAATGAATTATAAGTAGATGAGTGTTAAGCAAGGCTAAAAATCATATATGACCTACACTCATCATTATGAATTGATAAACTTTCATAGCCAACATTCCCTATATTTATGGCAATGACTCAAGCTAAGCAACTAAGAGAATCATCCATTTTTCTTAGGATTAGTCAACTACTCCTCAATATCAATTGATTGATTACGGGTGCACAGCTGCGTTACTAGTAACTTTAGTTGACTACTTGCAACCATTAATTGATTGCCCTCCACTATAGCTTTTGGAAATAACAGTTATAATAACTAACCATTCAACTAAAACCAATCAAGTACCCTGTTAGCCAACTCAAAATACTATTATTCGACTACTCAACAAATTAAACATTATGTTACAATAAACAACGGGTCTTCACTCAACTATTCAACAAGACCTTGTTTTCATCTATGAGTTGACTGCTCAATCGATTCAACTGATTAATCAACTAACACATAGTATCTGTTGACTAACCAATTGACTAGCACATAGGTAAGCTTCTGTTTCTAAGTCATCTGCCCAGCCTACTCATGTATCAATCGATTGGTGATCATATTCTAATCGACTAGAACATTGACAAAGTCACTTCTAAGGCTCTAGTATGAGCCTAATCTAGGCCTCAATTGCCCCAAGTTACATGGGCACTCATACTCATTGTTGCACAAAAGAAATCTTCTATGTCTTAGAGAAAACCCTTCTCCAAGACCCTTGTGAAGGTCCTCCCTTTCTACCAAGTTGGTCAACTTTAACTTCTCAAGACTTTTGCTTGCCAAACATCCAATCATCTTTCCTCTTGTTATATATCAAATTAACCTTATTTGTCAGGACTTCTTACATTCATGTGATATACACTTGCACACTAGTTACAACTCATCAATACATTATTTAACTTAAGCTTTTGTCATACATCAAAACTATTGTTCTGATAATCCCTCCCTTTTCAATATTTAACAATCAATTTAAGCTAGATCACAAGTGATAGAAAAGATAGGCAAATTGATAACAATGCGTTAATTAATAACTTTACCACTAGCATACTTGTAAACCATTGTGTACTGTTAATATCTCCATGTACATTTTGATATAAAATAAGCCCAATGCTTTAAATGTGCCACACATGCTTTAGCACGCCGGTATCTCCTCCATGCATTCACCGCCTTTAGCTTCATCGATTTCATGCTCAGGTGATTCTACTTATACACCACCACATATTTTACTTGTTTATGTACATCACAGTGTTAACAAGCAGGGAGGAAAGTGAAAGATATTCAGTATGGGGGCTATATATTTTGAGAATGGTAAACCTGAACCAACAGTACTGCTGATAAATTGGCATTTGTTTTCTTTTTCAGTTTTTGATCAGATTTGACATCTGTTTTCTGAAAACACTATATATATTGTTGAAAGTAAAAGAAGTTAGTTTGTGACTGTGGCAGCAAATAAGCAAGTCAATCTTCCTTCAGCTACTAATTGTGTATAGAGAGGATTTTGTGCAGATGCAAGCCATTCCACCAGCTCCTAAAGCAGTTTTACCTGTACTCTTCACATAGCAACAGACAATAAGAAAGTTACTTGGACTGCTTTGCAATCAATATTATAATATGCATCCCCATGCAAACTGTGTTACTTGGTGCACCATCCTTCATTTGTCAATATTCTAATAGAATAGAATGCTTTTACAGAAAAAAGAAAGAAAAAATAAGAAAAATGGTGTAGTCATTCTATCAAGCTATCCATCCATGTTTTGATAAAGATCAGGCAGCTCTTTCATCCTTCATTTCGACACTTGAATCTGAATTCATTACTTGGTTCTATCAAACAAGCTATGAAGTGCAATAGGTTAAGAGTAGCTTTCACTTTGACATTTTTTTGTTTAAAACTGGGTGGGTTTGCTTGCGGGAGTGTGCAGCATGCTGCTTAAGAAATCCCCAAATGCTTCAGGTTAACGTCTTTGAATTTGAGGTTGCCGAGAAGCTAATCAAAGTTTACTTGTTCCTGACAAAGGAAAAAAAATTATCATTCCTTTTTTATCTTGGTCGATTCGTGTTACTCTATATTAGCACAAAGTACAAAGTAGAATGAGAATTCAACACACTTCATCAAAGGACAATGAGAACTAGAATAATGTTGGGTCTTGCATTGTTCCTGTATGTACTTGACAGTTACAAAAACTGTAAAGCTTTACTTATAGAAGGAACTGCGATTTTGACTTGGCCTTTAACTTGTTGTCAAGAGCTCAGTGTAGAAACAAAACAAAAAGTAGGAAAAAGAACAATTGTATATTATTATTCTTGTTATTGTAGATGAATATGCATTCTATACAAGTTAATTAATTATAAAGGTTTATGAAATGCATTATCGTAAATATGGTGTGATTATAGTAATAGAAGAATTATGGTAATTGCAATTGTAACACCAAATATGCATTATATGGTAAACCTTCTTAATTAGAATCATCTCTATTGATTGGAATCAATTTCTCCTTATCTTTGCTTTTGTTGGGATTATTGTTGTCATTCCCAACAAATATGAGATAACAGATGTTTGTTTGGTTAATAGTTTAGTAAATAAATCAACAATTTGATCATGCATGGAGATATAAGAAATAAAGAATGTTGGTGTAAGGAACACTAGATAATCGAATCTGTGTTTTGATGTTAACAAATATTTAAAATTAAGTGCTTGTGTGTTGATGCTTGTGTTAAGTGTGCAAGACTTAATAGAAAAAGTCCTAGTAGGTCAGGTAGACCCGATACTAGGCAATAGAAGTCCTAACTAGTAGGTCAGTTGGATAGGATACTAGACAATAAGAGACTTGGTGGATCAAGAGGATTTGACATCAAGCAAAAAGCCCAAATGGGTTAGTAGGACAAGATATATGGCAGGATGACTCAATGGATCAACAAGGGCTGGACATTGAGTTAAAGAAAGTCCTTGTGGGTCAAGTAATCAAATGTCAAGAAAAGGAAGCCCAAACAAGTCAGGTAGACCAGATGTTTGGTAAAGGGTAAGTAAAGGTAAGTTCCTAGAGTGGAGAGATCCAATAAGAACATGTCCTCACTATGGGGGCAAACTTAAAAGACAATTAGACTAAAGGTTCTACTTGAATTTCGAAGTCAAGATCAAACAGTTGATTAACTATCGAAAATAGAATCTGTATATGTTGTATTGTATATTATACTAATTTAATGTTGCATGGTCCGAGCGACCAGAAGATTAGTCTGATCAACAGGAACCGGGTGGGGAGTCAGCACCCCTAGGAGAGGATCATGGAGCCAGTCAGGAAGTGGGCCCAATTGGGCATGACTCCCACCCCTTCATCTAATATGTTATCTTCACCTAGACCAGACCTTGACTTTCTTGACTAGGGTATATCAGCCCATAATAGTTGCAAGAAGGAGACCGCTTTCCGTCTTTAGTAAAAAGCCTCCAATGAATTTTAAATTTCTGTTGGGACGGGCACAGAAATATATCAATATGGAATAAGCTTAAACTACAAGGAAGAAGGAGGTCACGGTGTCGACATCCACGCCAACTAGATCTAAGTGCAAAGCTCCACCACATCTCGAACACAAGGATTCATTCATGCACCATCAGTATACCCAAACTTCAGGTAGGCTTAGAGAGGTGCAAGCTATGGAGGTAGTCTCAACTTGCCACCTCAACCCCAAGAGGTCAGATAATGAGCTACTTGAGTGGTTTTACACCTATTATTGTACCTGAGGACATTTCACCCATAAGTGCTGACAATACGCTAGAGAACTCTATCGCGCAGCTGATGAATGTTTGCCCGCATGAAGATTGCCTTCAAGGCTACATCGGTGATCACCCATCCGATATGCTCGCGGTGAGAATTTGAATCATTATGTCAATCGACAAAGAGATGAGTGCTTGCAACGGAGGTCTCGGTCTTAGTCTCGGGTCAACGTCACCAAGTATCCAATCCTAGAATGACAAAAGAGATCCCCCATGCTGAGGAGACATCAACATGATCTTGGGAGGGTCAAATCATGCTAGGAAAACTCATGGTCAAAGATTCAAGAGTTATGAAATCGGCACCAAGTCTCAGACGGAAACATGTACCTCAATAAGTTTCTATCCCCAAGACCTAGAAGGGGTAGTTACTCCCCATGAAGATGAGTTGTTGATACGGGTTGTCATAGTCAATTACAATGTGGCTCAAATCTTCATCGACATGGGGAGCTCAGTCAATGTACTCTTCAAATAGGCTTTTGACCAAATACAAATAGATCAACATGAGCTACGACCTATCTCTATAGTGTTATTCGGGTTCACAGGTTAGAAAGTGGAGCCACTAGAACAGATTGTTCTCCTATTATCTGTTGGGATCGTCCTGATGTATTGCGTGTGTTTACACGTTTTGCAAACATGCACAGTGAAAAAAATTACAATAATTAAAACTAATTATTATTACACACATAACATACGCATACAGGATACAACAAGTACATGACATATCTGAAAATTTAAAATTTTACAGAATAATAAATTATTCTATGCGTACCTGATAGATGGCATTGAGCGAGGTTGGCATTAATCAAGCGTCCCTTGTCAAAGTTCCGCCTCTGGTGATCCACGCCAAGCTCTTGTCTGGATGACAATGGTCGATACGAGAGAAAATTTTAATTTTGGAAAACACGCAACAACGTTTGTCACGATCATTTTCTGAGATTTTCTAACTATCACCGACAATCGTATTCTTGGTGTAGTTTTCAGTAGTCAACCTTTAACCATTGATTTAGGGCAAATGGTCGGAACCTTTTCAACATTGATAGAACATTCTTCGTAAGCTTGTGAAGCTTCCCGCAACAACAAATCCCAAAAACACCCTGATGATAAAACTCCCGACAATAGCTCCAGTAGCAACCCATCACTGGTGGCCAGTGGTAGCTCTGCACAAGGGCTTCGGCGGCTGAACATTTTGACGAATTCACAATCCGTCAACCATGGAGGCAAGCTCCGATGAAGGGGCAGCGCTCGAGATGTCTTCACCGGGGAGAAGCCAAACGAAAAGGTCGAGGGTTCACCACAACTCTGATCAACAGAGCAAGGGAAAGACTCATCAGGAAAATGCATCATCGGAGAAGAAGAGGAAGATGCGCGATTAGATCTCTGCTCACGGCCAGCCAGTGCTAGGAAGAGGAGGTGTGACGATATTCTCAGTCAGCCACCACCGCCTGGGAGAGGAGGTGCTAGAGACCTCCTTTCCTCTGCCATCAGCCACCACCATCAGCCACCGCGGTCAGCTACCACTGCCCGTGATCGGGAGAAACAAAGCACTCGAGAAAGGCTTTAGTCTACGGCGATCTCGCGGAGGTGAGGCACAGTCTAGTGGCTTTCACGGGGAGAAGAGGCTCGGCCAGCGACGGCTTCATTCTCGGTGGATGGCACAAACAGGGAGGAAGGAGTAGCTTCTAGGGGTTTCCTTCGAGCTCTTTCACGTGGCCAAGCTAGGGTTTCTTGACTCCACACCCTCCTTTCTGGTGATTGGCGAAGCTTTTATCACGATTTTCTCATAAGAAAATTGAGCTCATGAGAGGAGATCGCGTGGTTAGGGAAGAGCAGCAGGTCGTGCGAGCGTGAATTAGAGGAAGAAGTGGGAGAGAACTTGACTGGGTTTATTAGGGGTTACTGTAGCGAGTCGGTCTGGGTACTGTAGCAAACCAGGTTCAAAACTAAATTGTTAGGTTCAATAATCAAACGATCTCTGATTTGACCTAAACTAGTTTTGTTCTTTTTGTCTTCATAAGATAAATCCTCTCAACTCCTTTATTTTACCAAAATATCTTCCATCATGAACCAAACCAAGTTGGTTCAATTTAATTCAAAACTGAATCGTTTGGCCTAATAACCAAACCACCTCCGATTTAAATCAAACTCATTTTGCTTATTTCATCTTCATAAGATGAAACTCATCATTTTGCCTTTGTCTGATCCAACCAGACTTTATTTCACTCGATCTGAGAATACAACTCTCAAACTTATTTTAAATTCTTCAGAGAACTTGTAGTGCGTGTAATCCAATAAGTTCTCGATTATGTTGATCGTCCGTAATCAACCATTAATTACGGAACGATCATGAGTGACACCTAGTAATATATCATAATCCTCAATTAATCAAAAAATTAACGATTGAATCTAGAATAATTTTTAAACCCTTCAGCAACTATAATTAATTATGTCTCGTTCCTTTCACCATCTTATACCCGCTTAGTTCAGGACATGGTCTATATGTGTCAGTCCCCACTAGGCTGACTACGTCACACCTAGCCCAAGCTTACTTTCTTATCCTATGGATTCAAGTTACTTGTACATGTGTCCATGAGTCTCGTACTCTTGATATGTAATGCTTTGTCCAAAAACTTTTAGTAATAATCCTAATAAGTGGTTGCAGGGTATACATCTCTTTTTACAAAGAGTGGTGAATCCTCTGTGAACTATTTAAACACCTTTAGGCATTTTGACTTATACCCAATCATCCTAGGTCCATATCTTCACGGAGATGTTTGCTTAAGATGTCAAAGTATAAGCCTCCATGACCAAGGTGACTTGAAACCATAAATCAAAGGAAACTCCCATTTAAGCTGCACTGAGATCTTCATTGACATATGTATAGAACCATATGAAGTCTCAAGACAGGTCACTCCAATGAACTAGTTACCTTTAACTAGTATTCACGTTTAACTCTCAACATTCAATGTCTCCAGCTAGTGAGAACGGCTGCTTGGTAAATCAAGGAGTTTAAAATGTACTAGTCTCAACAGAATCGATGACATGCATACTCATCGATTCATCGACTAGGGATAATTTCAATACATTTATAATTGCACATGTAGAGATACTCACTAATTGTGATCCAATCACAAATTCTCTCATGCTATGAATCGTATTGCAGACATTTAGTAAATGAGTTTAAGATCCAATCAAACATATAGAAAATGTGCACTTAAATAGTAAATTTTATTTATCCAATAAATAGTATAACCATAAGGCGATTGTCTTAGCACACCTCTCAAATATAACATTATCCTTGGGAGAAGAACCCTTAAAAAGGACTCAAACCACTATTTTCATGATAGTTGGCGCCCTGTCTGCTTACAACGTCATCCTTGGTTGACCTACCTTGTGCTTGTTCTAAGTTGTAGTCTCCACTATCATCAAAAAATAAAATTTCTCATGGACGATCAAGTCAGAGAAATCAGGAGTGATCATATTATAGCTAGAAGATGCTAAGTGGAAGTAGCCCGAGTTGACTCACAGAAAAGTTGAAAAACAATAGGGTGGAGGTGCAAATCATCAATGATATCCCTCCTACTCGGTTGGTTGAAGGGCATGAACATCCGAATCAAACTACCTAGATAGCCACCAAAGTTTTGTGTGATGTAGATAAAGTTTTGTGTGTTGTTGCTCTTATAGAGGATAAGATATTTTAAATGGAGGATTTATCATCCATTCAATGTGGGAATCTGATCATCAAATTCTTGCATATTGTTAGGACTCTTAAATCAGCAACGGGTGTCGACACCCATACGAAAAAAGAAACATAAAAAAGATAATAATCTGAGGGCCCTTTTCATGATACGCTACTTGCTACTTGGCTTGCTGAGGGATGGAAATACAAGTTGTGCCTTGTTGCCAATAAAGTTTCATTATGTTTTTCATCTATTTCTCAGTGATTTAGAGCTCTAAAATCCTTTCTCCAACTCATTTTTCAAACTAATGAAACCTATTGAAAAAGCAAAAACTCACTAACATCAAGGCAAAGAAGACAAACCACAAACTATGATTTTGTCTGTCTCAATATATTTAGGATTCATGCCTGGCCCAAATGCACAGGTAGATGGCTGATGAATAGTTACAAATATATATAACAGGACAAAAGTTGCATGGAACAATACATTAACTCACTGCTAGTTGTTCTTGACTATTATTCCAATCTATCCATGCCTAAGCAATAGGAATACTCAAACCATATCACAAAATTAATTTCTTCTATATTAATAAAATTAATTTCCCTATGCATTTATAAAATTAACTCAAAAAAATATCTCAAAAACTATTTACGTTTTCTCATATCACAAAATTAACTAAATTAATTACTTCAAATTAAATCACATTCTTACATCAAACCATGAACTACAAGTTTCAACTTCCAAAAGTTTAACCACTACAAGTTCATATTTAAGAATTACAAGTTTTATCAAATGTCAATTAAAATTTAAGAGATGATAAATATAATTCAACTTCTACATAAATTACATTATGAAGACTAAAGATTAAAGTGTTGGTGCAAGAAGCACTAGATCTTGCCTAGAGTTTCGATGTTTGACAATATATCTAGGTCTGGTCAGTTTGACCAAGGGTTGATCCAAACAGGACTTGATGTTTGGATATGTGGATGTGAGTGAAGTCTAGTCAGATGACTAGCGAGAAGACCTAGTCGGTTAGACTAGGCAGTAGAAGTCCTGATCTGGATGATCGGGTAAGGAAAGTCTTGGTGAGTGAAGGTAGGCAAGGGAAAGTCTAAGTTGTAGGTTAGGCAAAGGGAAGTCCTGATTTGGAGGATCAGATAGAAATCTTAGCAGGTCGAGTGCACCAGGTGCAAGTCCATGCAGTGTCAGGAGGACCGAGAAGCATGGCTAAATCTAATCGGGTACAGTCAGGAGGACCAGAGGGTTGGTGAAGTCTGGGCTAACCTGGAGGACCGAGTCGCAGCAAAAGAAAAGTCTGGGCTGGTCTAGAAGACCAAGCCGCAGCAGAAAATTCCTGGAGACCGAGGACCAAGGCTAAGCGAAAAATCTAACAAGTCTGGAGGACTAGTTGGTAAAACTTCTCCCGAGTGGAGTGGATAAGGGCGCATTCCCAGGATGGAATAGTATGCATCAGACTAACCTAAAATTTTAGTAGAAATCCAAAGTTAGACCCACAAAGTAAGGTTTAGGTTGCTTGGTTGTTTGTATGCTTGTCTTGCAGGAACCAGGAGCTGGAAGCAAGATGGAGAAAGCAGAAGTGAAGCAAACAAAAGCAGCTGAATCAAGCCCGAGTCAACTCAGGTCAAACCGGAGTTAAAAGAGTTCAAGTTGACCTGAATGGTCACTCCAGTCGACTTCAGTGGATGGAGTCGATTTGAGATGGAGTCAAGTCGACTTGAGCACCGGATAACGACGCAGAGAGGCAAAGGTTATCGAAAGGTGTCACGTCGGACTAGAGTCGACTTGAGTGTGGATTTGAGTCGACCTGAGGACCAAGTCACCGCGGAGAAAGAGGATCGGGTTTACGTGGAGTCGACTTGAGATTTGCTCAAGTCGACTTGAGCATGCTATAAAAGGAGGGGCGACGTGCACATCCAATACATTAATCTACAAGTTCTCCTCTCTGGCTAGTGGTGTTTCTGAACGTGAACGAGGTCAAACGCTTGCAACCAGGGAAGATCCAGGAGGAGTGTGCGGCACTCAAGACTTTCAGATCGGCAACTAGTGTTTGCATTTTACTTTACTTGTCTTTACATTCTGTTCTTTATTGTTGTTATTATTTACGGACTGTAAGACGAGTTTCTCCGCCTCCGAACAAAGTTCGGAAAGGAGACCACTAGTGGACGGGCGCCTCCCATGCATAGGCCTTAGATATACTAACCCTGGGGGGGTTAGAAACCAAGTAAAAAATCCGTGTGTCCCCTATGTTATTTTCTAATATTTCGCTGTAAGTTTTCTTTGTTAGAATGAACGATTTCAAAAAGTGATAACACGCTATTCCCCCCCCCCCCCCCCCGCTAGCGTGTTACAACGATCCTACATAAAGATCATATTGCAATCTTGATTCTTGCATGATGTGGCAATATGGGGATTTTGTTTTGTCCTTGAAACCTTGACTCCTTGTGATATTCTTGTCTCTAAATGATCAAAAAGTAAAAGTTTGAGAAGTAAGCAATTAGGAAAGGAAATTATTCCAATTTCCAAGCAATGAAGGTCAATTTAAATAAAATACAATATTTAAAACATACCACTTATTATGGTGTCATTCATTCATGTATCAGTGTTGTCGAAGAAGATGAGTCCATTATAATTTTTGAGAATTCTGATAAAAAAATGTAAGTTAAATAAATAAATACTTAATAAGTTTATAATTATAAATAAAAAACTAATTATATTTTTCTTAAAAAGGAAAATTTTAACGCTTTCAAGCGCTTCCACATTTTCTAAAATTTCTTCAATGTTAATTGGTTTCAAACTTAATCGAAGTCAAGCTTAAGCACAAATAAGAATTTCTACCACCTTATGAGTCAATGAACTCTTAAAATAATCGAGTACCCGACCACTAGTACTGAAAGCGGATTCTGAAGCAACTGTTGATATTAGAATATCTAATACATCACGAGCAATTTGAGCAAGTATAGGAAATCTATGATAAGTTTGCTTTCACCATCCTAAACTGTCAAAAGTATCATAATACTCATCAACTATTTCCTTAAGATACTTGTCTAATTTTGACATATTGTCATCATCAAAACTTGTGCCTTTTATTTTTTATGCTTTAGAAATATTGATTGTCTTTTCAAATCCATTTGACTCATATTTTTTGAAGCATCGTCGTTGATCAATTGATTCTTAAATAGTTGGAACTCTTGAAGTATTACATTAAGACTCTATTTTTTCCTTATAATTCTTATACAAAACAAATAAAGCGTCCTTTATTATCTTTCCTACTCTTGCACCCTTCTCATCTCCATATAATTCAATCAACATAAATTCTACAAAATCTAATTTATGCCTTAGATCAAGCACCACCACAATATAAAGTAACTTATTCATCTTCTCAGGATCTCCCCAATATATACATCAGATCATCACTTTCTTACCACTCTTTTAAGATGGTATGAATAAAACTAATCTTGTGTGCAAAAGTATTGGATGTAATATACAAAGATCTTGAAACTTTTAATGTTAGCTCATAAAAAACTTACAATAGAGATGCAAAAAGTCTAACATTATTCCAATCTGCACTTGTTGGCTTCCCATCAAAAGTCTTCAATTCTCTTTTAAGTTTACCATCACATTCAAATATCATCTCTCCATTTTCATTCAAAATAGTATGCTAATCTATATATTGAAGATCTAATTTAAAACATGGATCTTATTCATCAAACCTAACAAAAGCTCTTTCAAATTTTTAAGTTATATTCAACATCAAGAAAGTTGAGTTCCGTCTGGTTGGTACATCTAAATATAATGAGTTCTTACTTTTAAATTGTTTTCAATCTCTACACATTCTTTGAACTTGCTTATTTTAGAGGGGGGGGGGGGGGGATTGCTTAACATATTTAATCGCATTCTTGACCCTCATCACAGATTGATTTATATCTTTTAAGCCATCAACAACAATCAAATTTATTATATGAGCTATACATCTCATATGAACATATTCTCCCTTCAAAATAGTGGAATCCCAATTAATTATATTTTTTCTAAAACTATTAATAGCAATATCATTTAAACTTGCATTATCAATTGTAATAGTGAAAGTTATCTTAATTCCCCAACCCCTCAAGCAATTTTCAATGGCTAAACTAATAGCCTCGCCTTTATGACTTATAATTAGATAAAAATTGAGAATTCGTTTCTGTAAATTCCAATTTGTATCAACAAAATGAGTTGTTAGACACATACAATTGATTTTTTGAATTAATGCCCATGTATCAATGATCAAAGAAACTCTATGTTGAATATGTAATAAATTTTTTAATTTTCCCCTTTCAACAGTATATAATTCAATACAATCATGTGCAATCGCCCATCTTGAAGAAATTCAAAACTTTGGATATACCATGATCATAAATGTTTTAAATCTTTCTCTTTCTATAAATTTGAAAGAGAGTTCATCCATTATGGTCATTATAGCTAATGCTTTTCTATATGCATCTTGATCAAATTTCCAAGAAGTCAAACACACCTCACCCTCTCTTGAACTTAGTTGTAAACCTAACTGTGCTTGAGTTGTTTCAACAGCATCAGGGTGTTTTTTACATGAGGTAATATAAGATCTCAAGTTTGTTGTTCCATTCTTGTATCAATCACAAAAAAATTCTTTATCACAATATTTGCATTTGGCTTTTATCTTTGATGCATCATTAGTAAACTTTATGAAATGATTTCATACTTCACTTCTTGGTTTCATTGCTTTTCTCTTGAGTACATTACCTTTAGAATCTATAACAATTTTTTATTCCCACTAAAGGACCAATTTCAGATTGAGGTGTCAAACAACTATAATCAACATTCATATTTGATAAATCTTCTTACATTGATATCAGACAAATATTAATCACAGATGCACAAACACTATCCAGAACATTGCAAGGTGTGATAACTGTTCAAGATATAATTGATTACAATCTAAAACTTAAAGACAAATTTAAAACTCAAATATCAGGATATATAGACACTGTTAAATACTTGAGTTCAATAAGAATTCATATGACCAATACAAGATCAATGCAAAGATTACTAAATTCAAAATATTGAGCATGTCACAACTTTCATACTTACCCACACTGGTCGGCGGTCGTTGACTATAATGGCGAGAGGATGAGAGGATAGGGGACTTGGTAGGAATAAGCAAGACATGTTGAGATGACAGGAGGAAAGGAGGGCTCGAGTTAACGGTGAGAGTGACAAGAGCAACGAGAGAAGACAGGGTTTAGCAGGGTGAACCGGCAGAGACTCAAAGTCGCAAACACCCAATGACGAGAGCAAGGGGAGAGGATTGAGGCAGGCACTGGTGATGAGAGCGATAGGAGGGGATCAGGGCAACAGAGACACAGAGTTGGGAATCATAGGTTACAAACGTGAGTCGCGCGAGTAAGGAGCCGAGTGAACTAAGGATGAAGGATTTAGGGTTACTTAGGTTAGTGATTTTACATTTGAGTCTGATTTAATTTAAAATTTTAATTTTTGATTTAACAAAATAATAAATTTTAAAATCGAATCGAATTAATCAAAATAATTAATTTTTTTTAATTGTAATTTTAAAATAACTAAACTAAATTTTTAAATTTGATCGATTTGTTCGGTTTAACCGAACTTTTGCTCATCCCTATATTTATTTGTATTTGTTCTATTTCCATTGTTTTATCTGTGACACTAGCAAACATGCATCAACATTGTTAACTAATATTTGTATTAGAAAGAGAATGACTAATTTTTTGTTAGAAATGTGAATGGAAAATAGGCAGAAAGAAAGAAGGAGACTCCATTGTGAACGAGACTTTAGTTTCTCATTAGGAGTTTTAAGATATTATAATTGATTTATAATATATTACAAGCATTGATATTATGAACATATGCATAGGGAGAGACTCTCTCTCACATGTGGACCGACAAGGGTGCAAATCCAAGGCTCGGATTGCATTGAACGAAGTTGACTCATGCGCAAGCACGACTTGCACGCGTCGAATACCAATCCGATCGGGATAAAATTTGCCCAAATGAATGAACTAATATTTTTCCACATAATTCCTCTTTCTGTTGCTCAAGAAATAATGGAGAATCCATAACGGTCGAGTGAAATAGGCAACCATCAATGGTCGATTGTTGACGTTTCGATCCGGTTGGGTAAATGGCCTTTATTCGGCCATTAAACACTGCCAAGGTTAGGTGCTCCTATATAAGGAAGTTGAGGCAGGCACTGGCGATGAGAGCGATAGGAGGGGATCAGGGCAACGGAGACACAGAGTTTGGAGTCACAGGTTGCATATGTGAGTCACGCGAGTAAGGAGCCGAGTGAACTGCGGATGAAGGATTTAGGGATACTTTGGTTAGTGATTTTACATTTAAGTCTGATTTAATTTAAAATTTTAATTTTTGATTTAACTGAATAAGAAATTTTAAAATCGAATCAAATTAATTGAAATAATTAATTTTTTTAGTTAAAATTTTAAAATAACTAAACTAAATTTTTTAATTTGATCAATTTGTTCGGTTTAATCGAACTTTTGCTCATTCCTATATTTATTTGTATTTGTTCTATTCCCATTGTTTTATCTGTGACACTAGCAAACATGCATCAACATTGTTGACTAACATTTGTATTAGAAAGAGAATGACTAATTTTTTGTTAGAAATGTGAATGGAAAATAGGCAAAAAGAAAGAAGGAGACTCTATTGTGAACGAGACTTTGGTTTCACATTAGGAGTTTTAAGATATTATAATTGATTTATAATATATTACAGGCATTGATATTGTGAACATATGCATGGGGAGAGACTCTCTCTCACATGTGGACCGGCAGGGGTGCAAATCCAGGGCTCGGATTGCATTGAACAAAGTTGACTCATGTGCAAGCTTGACTTGCGCGCGTCGAATGCTGAACCGGTCGTGATAAAATTTGCCCAAACGAATGAACTAATATTTTTCCACATGATTCCTCTTTTTGTTGCTCAAGAAATAATGGAGAATCCATAACTTCCGAGTGAAATAGGCAACCATCAATGGTCGGTTGTTGACGTTTCGATCCGGTTGGGTAAATGGCCTTTACTCGGCCATTAAACACTACCAAAGTTAGGTGCTCCTATATAAGGAGGTTGTAATCTTGAGCAAAATATAGTAGAAATAATAGCAAGAGAAACTCCATCCACATTCGTTCCCTTTCACTTTCTTTCTGTCATGTATCCACTTGGCAAATATACCCATGGTAGCATTCAAGTATAAACTCAGTTCGCTGCAACTACCGGTGCTTGGTGGAGATCATGATTTGCCATTGTACACTGGGAAATAAACGTCCTTCATAACCTTGAAGTGCAGCTGGAGGGGGTGAATCTATTTTAAAGAAACTACATTGAACGCAAACCTTGGTGTTTCCTTTCCAAAGTCAAAATCACTATCCTAACTCGATACAATAACCTACTCGAGCTCGGGCAATATTGCCAGTTGGGCATGCGGCTTCCCCGACTCAACAATGCTCTCCCTACTCGACGCACAAGCAACAACATCTCACTCGAACTCTACTGACTCAATAGTCGGGCAACAAATACATTCGATAGCACTCAGCGTCATTCAGGAGTACTTGGGGACTCAGTGGTAGCACTCGGCTGACTTAGCAACTCGTTCAGCTTGGATCTCTGCTACTCAACCAACTCAATTTCCTAACTTGGTAACCCAACTAGGACTTCGCTTTCTGCTTGGGCTCGCGAAGCATCAGGCCATAGACTTTGCAGCACTCAGAGAGCGACATCCCACTTGGACTCGACTGCTCACCTAGATAACCAAGCATCACTGAACTTGACATCTGAGATTTAGTCATCTCGACAGAAGTCTGAAATTGATTTTGAATAATTTCAATTCAGCAAATTCTTCTTTATCTTAGATAAAGATTGTCTAGCATTTTTTACCTTAGCCATCTCCCCCTCAACATCCATTTTAGTAGAATTCTTTCCCAAAGTCTTTTTCTTCAACGCACTGGCAGAGTTGCACTAGTTTAGCAGGTTTTCATAGGTCATTTATTGAACACACACATTCTACCAGCGATGTTGTTCCAAATACTCTAAGCAAGAGGCTTCACTAGATATAATCCACCATTGTACACAATCTAATCTGACAACATCATTCCTTCATTGGAAGTTTAAACAATTCGATCGAGTTTGTATTGTTGTTCAATCACATGGTTGATCTTGAATTGGGATCAATCATTCTCCCTCAATATTGTCTTTTATGGCGCAAATAAATTCCATCATCTTCGTGCATTCCTTTGTTTTTGTTTCATGCCATTTGTTGAATCAGCTGAAACTGAGAGAATATAATATATGAATCAAATTGATGGGAATAAAATAAAAGTTCATATTTTTTCCCCATTTTCTCTCAAAAGATAGAGATAATTGATCATTCTTATTCCTAGATTTGTAAAAATGTCAGATTAGTCTTCATAAGCATAATAAATTCTTTGAAATGATAAAAGAAGATTAGAATGAGGATTCCTCGAAGCATTCTAGAACCGTTCAATCTCTACCAACCTCTAGGAGACAATTTCGAGAATCCCTCGATCCCTACAAACCTCTAAGAGATCCAATCTCTTCCTTTTATGCTAATGTTAATTGTCACTATTTCTTTAACAAAAGATGGAATCTGTCACCTCAACAGTCTCACATGATCGACTTTATGTTCATCTATAAAGAGGTAAATTGGGAAGCTGCAGTTAGCCACTACGGGAAAGGGCATTGCCTTGTCTTCGTCGAAATTCCACTTTTGCCCATTTCAACAAATCTGTCCCGTCGTAACCAACTCAACTATGTCCCAGGGGATAATTGTCACTATCTCAATTGCCTCTAAGAATCATGCAACATGAGTCCTTTGACTTAATATAGTAAAAACATGTGAGATGAATGTCAGATTGAGTATTTTAGATCAGTAAAGCATTTTGCTTAGATATGTACTCTACTAGAGAATGCATATTCCAAGTCGAAGTTCACAAATTAAATAAGCTTGAAGTCAAATAGATTCAGTTTCCTAAAGTGTTCTCAATCAATCAAATAATCAAGTCAACAAATAATCAGATTGAGTATTTTGGATCAGTAAAGCATTTTTGTAAAATACCGAAAATTGAGGGTTAAATCATAAATAAGTCAAACCTAAAGTTGAATGGGTTTAATTAAAACCCTAACTTATCGTTAAATAGGATTAAAGAATTATGGTTTGATTAATTAAGGCCTAACTTAATTAAGAGGGTAATGGTATTAAAGGGCTAAAGGAGTTAATGGTTAACGGATCCTAAATCGACCCGTTAAGAAACCTGCAGTAAACCTAGAAATCGCGAGTTCTCCTCACTGTTCTCCCGATCGCGTTTTCTGTCCGCCTCCGTTTCTTCGTCGCCGACGCAAGAGCAGCCACGAAGTTGCGACGCCGGAGCTGGGAGGCTAAGAGAGCATCGGCAACTGAAGCGTTGAGTGGTTGGAGCTCGGTTTCGCTGGAAGGGGCTTGAATCGACGGTGGCAACGGCTAAAGGGGGGTGAGATCCGGAGGAGTAGGGAACCGATTGGTAAGAATCTCGTTGGTTTGTTGTGAATCTCCTTAGGTCGTTGATTTATTTTCCTATCCCTACGATTTGTGGTGGTGATCCGATCAGATTGGAGTCGAAGCTGGAAATCAAATATTGATTTGGGGAAGAATCGAATTAGGGCTAAGCAAGGCTAGGGCAAGGATCTAAGGTGAGTTTCTTGTTGATTTTAACTTGGTTGTATGTGTTGAATCATGAATTTGGTGGGTGATTTTGGATCGGTTTGCTTCCTACAGTGGGTTAATGTGCTTGAATCCGATTGGAGTTTTTGCTAGCAAGAAGAAAGGTAAGTTAGAATTGGGTAAGTTCTTGTTGATTTTGATCTAGATGTTGTTGATTAGCAAGCTGTTGGTTGGGGTTGATTTGTGGATGGTTCTGTTGTGAGGATTACTGTTGGATTGATCATGGTTGGCGTTTGGTTGTGTTGTGAAATCAAATTAAAGCCGATCTATTGGGTTTTACCTGTGCTAAGGGTTATGTTGAACGTGGAGTGGATCGGTTGGGTTGGAATCCTATTTTTGGGGATTGGTTTGTTTAGGTTGATACGTTGTTGATAAATGGATTTAGCTAGATTAGATTGTAAACTTTAATTACTGTTTATGATACGATATCATTTTAGTAATGATGTATTATTGTGGAATTTCAAGACTTTGATTCGTTTAGTCCTGTTCTCTCGGAGCGTATTTTCTGGGGGTTCTAGTTATCGACGATCGTCGAGATCAGGTGGGTACTCTGTACTTGGTCAATACAGGTTTTCTATTTCAGTGCATGTGTTGTCATTATCTTGTTTATCCTGTTGATACCCATGCTATTCCAGATAGTATCTAGTTGATACCTTTGATAATCATTACTTGATACCTACTATTAATCTTATGATGATCTATTGATGTCAAGTTTGATACTCTTGTTATCTGTATCATTCATCATGTTGATACTCATATGACTCATTGCTTGATACATGTTGTATGATTTTTATTTGATCTATCCATGGTTAGATTAGTCTTCACTATAGTATCATGGACATATATTGACCTCTGTTGATTCTGTTGAACATGCTAATTAACTTTAGCTATTACATGTTGGGATGATCATCATACATCCATAATAGTTGTAGGTGTTGTTGTTGTTGGATCTTACCTGACACCGTGTTGTGGTGCCACATAGGTAAGAGGTTGCACTACAGTTGGGTGCGACCAGGACTGGCTACATTACCCTCCTGCCACACTACCCCTTCCCACTTATCTTTAGTGGTCAGTTGTCGGAGCTGTGCAGTATGTCCTGTTTGGCCCCTTAGTTCACTGCCCTAGGGGGTGATTGGGGAGTGTAGAGTGTGGACAGTGACAGTTATTTTGATTGCGTTGATTGATGCATATTACATGCATTTGTTGGTAGGACTATTACATAGTTTACTTTATTCATATGATTGTGGTTGTTGCACTTGGTTGCTATGATTGTTGCACTGCGTGCTATTACATACATGATTACATGCTATGATTATGATACCTGTTGCACTGTATGATTCTTTCTTAGTGGAATCAGTTATTATATCATGTTGTATACCTTGATACCTGATACTTATTGATACCTGATACCCTGTTGATACATGATACCATGTACATGTTATTCATTTCTTCTGTACATGTTACTTTAGCTTGTACTTTGTTATTATTCCTGTTGTTTACCCTTACATGCACTTTATTCCTGTACCCACTGAGTATCTAATGTTCACTACCCAGACCCTGGGGTTGCATTGTTTTCTTCCCAGGTAGCAGATAAGTTTACTTGGAGCTTAGAGACTCGGTCGACTGCTTCCATCTCACTCCAGGAGGTTTATGTAGTGGTTGTGGTTGGGTTTGAGTATAGATTTTGTATTTCATGGACATGTACTGTAGTATGTTAATTTTGCATTTGTGGTTATTCGTTTTATCGGATTTACGCTGTTTCTGCTGCGTAAACTTACTTTTGTTGGTTGGTATGCATGTGATAGTGGTTACGTGGCCGTGTAGGCCTTATAATTGCATTTGTTGTGTATGTTGTGATGTTTTGTTGGACGTGTTATCCTTATTCCGGCTGTATGTGGTCGTGTATATTTGCATGTAGTTTAGGAAAGGTCATTGTTACAGGGGAGATGTTGTCGAAATTTTTTAGACGGCTTTTTGGGTCATGACAATTTTACTTAGATATGTACTTGACTAGAGAATATATATTCCGAGTCAAAGTTCACAAATTAGTTTGAAATCAAATAGATTCAGTTTTCTAAAGTATTTCTCAATCGATCAAATAATCAAGTCAACAATAGACTGACTATTTATGAATAAAATATTTTATTTTAATTTGAGTTGATTAAATTGAAATTTAGTCGAATGAATTTACTTGATCGATTGTTTAGTTAATCAATTGTGTTTGTGTCTTGGTATTGGATTGATCAAAATAGTCATAAGTTGACTCAAGACTTATTCTTTACAAGATATGGTTCATGGTTATAAGATTTAAAATGACTAGGATGAGCAAAATCAAATAGAACCATATCAACAATAAAAAAAATACAAGATTATCCAAGTCACTCAACTAACTAAAATCGAGTCGATTAAAGAAATAATGATGTGATTATCTAGGTGTGACTCGACTGCTAATAATCAATTTTAATTGAGCAAAGATGTTGCCTAAATATGAACTGTGATGAAGAGTTAGATTAATTTTTATCGTGCACTAATACAGATGTGCTTTTCAACACTCATGCCAAAAGCATGAAACGCTCACATCAACCACTTGTTATGCTCTCATGCCATACAAGAAGAAACGATGGAGAACAACTTCTACATCTTAGGCTCACATGATCATTCCCTAAACAATAGGAAAGGCTAATCACCCTCTAACACCTTTACCACCTTATGCAATTGTGAACTTATGTTGAAAAATGCTCTAGTGCTATTTTTTTCTCAATTAAAATGTATTTATTTTTTAAAAGAAAAAACTTTATTAATTAAGGATTTTTATTAAAAAAACTCATTTTTTTTACCTTAAAAAAGGACTCTTCTCTTCCTTTTTTTTACTTTATGAATTTTCCTTTTAGCTCTTCTTTTTCTTTCTCCTCTTTGAGAGTTGTAAAGTAAGTTTACTGTATTTTTCTGCAATATATAGTTAAAAAAAAATGTGTATCGACATATGAAAGGATGGGTGGCTAAGCAATTAACATGTGATGGTTTTGAAAAATACAACATCTACCATACCCAAAGGGTATTCCAATGATTGGCCGCAAAGTCATTAGCATCAACCATCTTAAAAGGGTGAGTCAATTCACTCCTTCAACAACTCAAAAATGTACTGAGAATGTAAAGGAACATAACCATATCATCATGCCGACGCTGTATCGGTTGGAGTCATCAAGTTACCGATAAGTTGAATCAATTTCGTCAAATTTCACCCAACAAAGGCGATGCTGCTACCCACATGCTAATTCACTTATGAATGTTTTTGTTCAATCTATTGATACAACAAAGGAAATGTGAGATGATTGGCAATTTAAGATCCTAGATTTTGACATTACCTGATCATACAAATCCCCAACTTATCATCGTGCCTCTAGTTGCACAAGTAAACAAAGTACTGAAAGCCGCCTTTGCTCCGGTGGTACATCAAATCCAAAAGTGCATATATACATATTTTGTAAGCTATCTGAATAGATTTATTTGTTTACATTGCCAATGCATAGACATGGCTCATAGTGATGCGTAAGATACACATAACACACATAAAACTAAATAAAGGGCAAAAAATGTACGCGAATTAGCATTTAAATCCTTTGCAAACCATGAACCAGAGGACAAGTATCACTGCAAGGACAATAACAGCTACCATCAGTTTGAATCGAAGGCTCTGCAACCACATCCTCCTCCGGAGTTGCCTGCCGTGCCTCTGGAAATTGTCAGCCTTAAACAAACACCAACAGATAAGAGAAAGTTCAGCATTACAATTTCCCTTGTATCTCAAAGACTACAAGACTGATAAAACACCAAGCAAAAGCCCAATTGTCTCTGTTAACGTTATAAAAAAAAACGACAAAGTACCTGAAACTGCAAACTTTGAGTCTTGTCCACCAAAAGTTCAATTTTCTCACCTCGATCGAGAACCTAGGAAGATACAAGCTTAATTTTAATACCAGCAAGCAACAAACATTAGTTGAGTTTTAAACTGAAAAAGAAATATTGAATAGTCACAGGATATCAGATTGGCTCAACTGCTCAAGGTCGTGGCACAACCTAGTTGCATACCTTAGGATTAAAGAAAGTGGAAATTTATCTTGTAGTAAAATAACTATGAAAAAAATCACAAAATAGGAAAGGCAGAATTATATGGCATTTTAGCTCAAGGTTAAGTAGCACAACCTACTAGCGGACATCGGAATGACAGAAAGTGGAAATTTATCTTGTAGTAAAAAAAACTATGAAAAAAAAAAACAAAATCAGAGAGACTGAGTTATATGGCATTCCTATTTAAATGGTTGACAAATAATTGTTCAAGAATGCTCTACTAGGAACATGGTAGGATACATATGAGTGCAAATATTTTAATTCTGCTACCAAGCTTTAATTTTTCTGAAGGATCTCATAATGCTTCATGTCAAAAAGATCTATGGAAAAACTTAGACATCATAGCTCTCCTCCTCTCAAGTACAACCTCTCTAATTATATTGCAAATACATATTCAGTAAATGATTATGTAATGCTATATGGCTAATTCTAAAAAAAATGGCATTCACCTACAGAAATGATAACTTATCATCAAATTTTAGATAGTAACACAGCAATAGAGATGTTAGTAAAATGTAATTTTTTGTATGGCATATCCATAATCCAAATGAGGCAATTCAGACATGCTTAATCAAGCATTTTCTGCATTCAAAATCTAAATCACATACCTTCTCGATATTGTCCATCATTATATCTTTAACCACTGTAACCTGTGCTTTTAACTTGGAGATCTTGCTCATTTCTTCTGGATGATTTATGCAATACTGCATATGCTCTTTCAGCCTAGGACTGCTCAGATGAATAAGAAATCAAACCATCATCCATTTAAGTGAATTAGAAATCTATGGTGGAAGGAGGGTGGGCACACATACCCAAATTCTCGGTCAAGGCTGTAAGCAATGCCGAACCTATCCTCAAATAGGTCATCATCCTCTTCATCCGCAAGTGGGTGAGGGCCTCCTCCTCCAATACTTGCTCCATACAATTGAATGAAATCATCTTTTACTCTCTCTAGAAATACAAACGGTAAAGACCTTCCAACCACTTCATCAGCGACGACAAGAAATACTACACAGAAGAAAGGCTCAAAATTTAAAGTTAAAAAAGAAAAGAATTCATGGATAATGCAAGTTAAACCAATTCAAAAAATCACAAAACCATACCGAACTCTCTATCTAAGAGAAAATTGAAGGTATGACCATCACATGAATAGGTAAACTTGTTGCTATTCTGAGGAAGTTTCTGCAAGCATTGTACAGCAATAGTACTGAAGTTCCCAGAAAATGGAGTGTGCTCTGCGAGCACAACTATGCCTTTGGCCACAAAACTATAAACTAAAGGTTGCTTGCTCATGGCGCTAAAAGTAAAGTCCTCAGTATAATCTGTATCAGTGAATCCTATCGTCTGCACAGAAAGAGAGTAAGGATTACAAGAGATCCTATCTTTTGCCCTCAAGCTAAACCACAAAACAAGAAATTGCGGTGACAACTTCAATCAAGAATCAGTGAATCCTATCGTCTGCACAGAAAGAGAGTAAGGATTACAAGAGATCATATCTTTTGCCCTCAAGCTAAACCACAAAACAAGAAATTGCAGTGACAGCTTCAATCAAGATTTCTTTAGAGAAAAAAAAAAGGGAAAAAGAAAACTTTTGAAATGACGAAAATTTCGTGACACATACATCAACATTACTTGGATTGAAAAAGCAAGAGATAAGACATAGGCCAGCATCGAAGCTTGATCGTGGAAAGGAAAAATAATAATAGTCCAAAACAAATCGAGCATACAAGAAATGTAACCTGAGAACAACTCGATGCTAAGAAATTGACAGCGAAAATCACAATCTGACCGAGAGAACCACCAAAAAGTAGGAGGATCGCACCTGGAAAACCCTAGTCTCGGTTGCTTCGTCTGCAAGCACCGAGTCTCTCCTCTCAGTTGCGATTGCTAAATGTCACCGAGGCGGAGAATGAAAGCAAGCAAAGTCCGAGTTTAAACGCCCTGCGGTGTGGGACACATTTACAACATTGACATTATTCGAGCGGAGCACAATGTCGAAAATACCCATATTTATCAGGATCGAACTTGGAAGGAAATCATTGGTATTTCAGTATATTCGCTAGAAGTGCCTGCTGATTGGTTGTTAAGAGAGATGGAATGGTGGTTGGCATGCGTGTCGCTGCGCGGTGCGTTTCCCATACTGCCCCTCTCTTGGTCCGTTTTTTATCAGTGATGCCCAATCATGACTTTTTAAAAGGATATAAAACAAAATGAATATATATCTGCAGATTGAATATTTAAAAATAATAATAATAATAATAGACGACTCAGATAAATCTATAGCGCATAGACAATTCAAACTTATAAAGATTTTGAATGAAATTGAACTAATATTATATAATCTATCTTTTTTTATCATCACATGGAGGATAATCTTTTTAATTTTAAATTATAATTTACAGATTTGATTTTATGACCATTATTTGAAACAGGTTCAAAAAATTTATGAATTTATTCATCAAAAAATTTTATCAACTTTAGTTATTTGACCATTTAAATTAATATTAGGTTGCTAAATGGGGTTAAGTGCATAGATATATTAAAGTCAAAATTTTACTAGTGCTCGTTTTATATGATCGCGACTAAATTGAGGTGACAACAGAAATGGATCACCTATACAATCCGACTTAACTTAGTCTGATTTTGATCATGACTAAGATAATTTAGGAGCTAGATTGTGCGGTTCGATCCCTAACTACGGCGTATTTGCAAGAATTTTCTTTCAAATGGAGAATGCAATCAAAGGATGTTGGGCATCTAGATTGGTCGTCGTATGCGCTTCCCGATTTACCCTGGTGGTCGGTGGGAAACTTCCGTGGGACCGGACCCATCACTCCCAGGGATTGAGTCCATAAGACTGACTGTGATTTATCATTTTTTTTAGCTTGTGTCGGATTGGACCCAACCTAATCTCCGAGTCGAATTGAGCCAAGACAGGTTATTTAGTGGTGAACTATATCAAGTATGGCGAAGAGTATATATATAATAATCTTCCTCTTTAATCTTTATAATTTGTTATGAGAGCATTATGGACGTCATAAGAATTACCCTCTGATGAGCCATTTTAAATTTATTAATACAATAATTATGTTAAAAATATAATTATAATCCGTAAATAGTAATTATTATTTTAAAAGTTATAATAGGATATAATAGAACATCATTTCAGTAAAAGATAGAATCTATAACCCAACGGCTTCACATGGTCGATCCCACGACCATCTATGAGGAAGTAAATCAAGAAGATCATTTCAGCAAAATGTGGAATCCACCACCCCAACGGTCTCACACGGTCAGCTCCACGATCATCTGTGAGGAGGTAATTAAATTGATAAACTGCAGTTCGCCACGATAGAGGAAAGTATTACCTCAGTTTCGTCGAGATTCGACTCTTGTTCACTTCAACAATTCTGCTCCGTCATAATTAATTCAACTCTGTCCACTTCAACAAGTCTGCTCCGTCATAACAAATCAAGAAGATCATGATTATAGTTCTACTAGTTAAATGTTGGATCCTCTTGTTCAAAAGTATTTTAATCTATTTCACATTTGTGCACTTGGGATATCCCAAAAAAAAACTCCATCTAGTCTAGAAAAAATCTTGTAAAAATTATTCAGATGTTTCAATCATCATTTTTCATTTTCATTGATTGATTCAAAATCAAGAATAGAATCAGGAATTTCATATTAAAGGATGAAAGATGTGTATTAATATTGAACTATATCGTCGTTCTCATTTATTTCTAAAAATTGTAGAAGTTTAAAAATTAAATAAAAAAATTATTATTGATGTTATGCATGAAACTCGACCTATCTTATTCCTTAAAACATGCATACTATTAAGAATTAATTAGAAATGTTTATGGTAGAAATATTTTATGCTAACCAATTAATAATGATTGATTACTAAAAATGTATGTAATTTTTTATTTATAAATTCTATGTATAAATTCAATTTTCCATTGTATATAACCCTCACCCCCCCCCCCCCCCCCCCCCCCCCCCCCCCCCCCCCAACTTCACTTGATGCTTCATCCTTATCCGTAATAAATACTTTATTTAAAAACTATAAACATCATAGTTTATTCCAAATGTTATTAAAGTCCAGGAAGAAAAAGTTTAAGAAATATTTCTCTAATATCCTTGATATTATTTATGTAGTTATAAATTTTCAATATTGTAATTTTACTTCTAGATTATCTTTTAATTAGGTTTTCAGTCCCTCGAATACTAAGTCCTTGACTTATTTCACGTGTCATCCTTCGCTATTTCAGTCACATAGTCTATATCTTGCAGCTATCATTAAATCTAACAATTCAATGTTCTTTGTCATGTGGTCATTCGAATGTCCTCAAATCATTCTTCTCAAATCTCTAATAAACCTCTGATCCATTAAGTCAACACCAACTTTGTTGAGTATCAAGCTCTAGAAACTTTGTTAACACAACTCAATGCTCCTTATTTTGTAGTCTCTTACATGTCTTATACCATCTTTTTCTGTTCTCCAATGGATTTATGAGACATCATGCCTACACCAACTTAAGCACATCAAGTCAAGCTCCCCTAGTCTTTATACAACTTTATGCACATATTACACACAATCAAAAACCTTACATAAAAAATATCTTGGTCAAACAAGACCACTTATGGCATGATTACATGAATATTTCATAATTTATGATCAAGATTTAAAGAAAGTTGGAGGAAAGGAGAGACATCACTTAACATCCATACATCAAGAAATTTTATGTGTAGAAAGGTTTAGTGACATGACTTGGCAAAATTTAGAAAAAAAAATTGACACTCTACACAATGGAACTTGCAAGAAGAAAAAGGAACCTAAAATTTTGTCAATCTATTTCTGTTGCCACCTATAGCTATTTGCAATTTAGAAGTGTAGGATTTTATCTGTTGTAGAGTGATTCCGGTGGCGGCTGCTTGCGACGAAGGAGCGATCACGAATGGAAAACTCCTCAGATTTTTCCACAAACCAAAACCCCTCGATGACTTTTTTTCTCCACCCCTTTCCCATGGATCTTGAACGCCTTATTTATGTCCCCGGGGCAATGGTGCAACGGTAGGGCATCCGGATTGTAACTCAGGGACCCGCGGTTCGATCCCCAACTACGGCGTATTTGCAGGAATTTTTCTCCAAATGGGGAACGCAATCAAAGGATGCTGGGCATCTGGATTGGCCGCCGTATGCGCTTCCCGATTTACCCTAGTGGTCGGTGGGAAACTTCCGTGGGACCGGGCCGACCACCCCCAGAGATGTGGCTACTGGGATTATCATTTTTGAACGCCTTATTTATATGAAGTCAAGAAGATGAAGGGATGGCTTTGTCCCTTCGTTTTATCAACCGCAGGTGATGCTTCCGTTTTCAGAAGATGAAGAGGCGACACCCCTTCATCTCTGAACGTTCAACATCTCCTACTCGTCCAAGTCAATCCATAAAGGTAAATGATCACAAAGATCATTAGGAATATAAATCGATAGTCACAAAGATCATTCAGTCACCAAGACTAGTAAGATCATCCAATTCATACTTCAGGGTAAATGGTTCGTGCGACTGCAAGCACATTGAGCATTCATTGATAAGAAAGTTGTTACATCTTACATAACTGCTCGTAGAGCGATCAACGCTAAGAAAAGTTGTTACACCTAACTTAGTCACTTCCCAAATAGTACATAATATAACCATTTTTCTGAATGACACATTGTCATTTTGTCTGATGGCTCACAGCCATTATCCTGGTGGCACATAGCCGTTCTCTAGTGATACCTAAATCACTCTTCTGGTGGTACATAACCATTAACCTAGACTCATTATTGTTGAAGATCGGAGATGGCTAGAGAGGGGGGGGAGTGAATAGCCTCCTTTCGAAAATCGATTTTCTCCTACAAAAATGTTAGTGCGCAGCGGAAAATAACCAACAAACTGAAATCAAGGGAGACACGAGATATACGAGGTTTGGGGATAACTTGCCCCTACTCTTCGGCGTGTCCGTAAGGTGGACGATCCCTTGATCTTCGGTAGATCGAACCCCGGATGAATCCGGCTATATGAATCTCCTTCTCGGTGGAGTTACCTCTCCATAGCCAATCTCAAGAATAATAGATGTTAAATACAGAGATTATAGAAGGAAATGAGGCAAACAAGTAAAGCTTACGGCACAGCCTCAATCAAACAGTAAGAATCCTTCCCGAGAGCAAGGCACCACCCCTTGCACCACCTCAGGCCGAGAGCTTCAAGGAAGAACCGTGAACAGAGAGCACCACAAGCACAAGCACACACAGCAGTTTGTTAGAGTTCAGTGTTGTTCTCTCTTCTACTTCCTCTCTTCCTTTTAGCCTCCTTCTTGTTCAACGTTCTCTGAGTCCACTGCACTGAGCCATGCTGAGCCATCTGAGCTTACCAGCTCCACGCTCCTCTCAGCACTCTCACTGACCATCCTGATCATTCTCCTGTGCAGCTCAGAGCCCCGTTGCTG
>NW_027431434.1:0-1907 GCF_044706935.1 Curcuma longa
GACAATGAATTTAACGATGTCGGCATGAAAAACACAATGAGGATTATCAATCTAGGAGAAGGATTTGAGATCGATAATGAAATCATTTTCCAATTAGACATGTGCATCTCATTTGGGATATGAGGTCGAGAACTATCCATCGGATATCTTCTCTCTCTTGACAATATCTCCCATTTTAAAGCTTGATGTTTTTGCCAAGACTCATAATCTTGTTTGAAAAAAATGATAAATCTCAGTCAATCTCACGGACTTAATCCCTGGGGTGACCGATCTGGTCCTGCGGAAGTTTTCCCATCGACCACCAAGGTAAATCAGGAAGCATATACGGCGGCAATCCCGATGCCCAACATTCTTTGATTGCGTTTCCCATAATCTTGTTCGAGCACCATGGCCTAGATGCACCTCCACTTGCATTTGAGGTTCAATTGGGGCTCTGCTACACATGCAGTTCTTTGCCTTTCCAAACGAGCAAACTTACCTTTAAGCTTGCTTTTTTTTTGTTGGTGTTACCTCTGATATAGAACTTGTGATTTATGGTATTTATTGTCTGGATGAGGGTTTTGATCCCATTAGATGACTCATGCTGTCAAACAAACATTGTAGGTTTGGTTTCTCTAAGCATGTTCCTGAGTAATTATGTAGGACCTGCATCCTTTGAGGAGGTGCTATTCTGATCGGCTATACATTTTTAATATACTAGCAACAGTATTCCAACTAACATTGAGTTTATATTCTTCAAACTTGCACTGAGCGGGCAGAGCAATCTTTGAGCATCATTCTTGAATTCTCATGTAGGCTAATTCTTTCTGCTTATTTTATTAACTTCTACCAGTCACGTTTAAAAATAAAAGATCAATTACAGAGCTTGAATTTGATATTAGTTGAGATTGTATCTTATTTGGTAGTGTTTTACTAAATAAATTAACCTGTGAACAGCAACTATAGACATTCCTCATGACTTCATCGCAGAATTTGTGTTTCAGTTTAATATATTAAAAAAATAGGAAATTCCAACATAAACACGATCTGCCAAGTGAAGACAGTCGACTGATTTGGTAATGTCAGTCGACTAACACGCCTGATACGCTGCGTTAGTCGACTGAAACACACTACAGTCGAGTTGGATTCCTTGATCAGTCGACTGAGGTTGGAGATCAGTCGACTGAGGTTGTCTCAGAAGCAGGCAGAAGAGAATCGACTCGACTAGGATTTTGCTTCAGTCGACTGTCACGCTGGTAGGTTACATTAGTCGACTGAAACACACGTCAGTCGAGTCGTAATCCTTGTTCAGTCGACTGAGGTTGTCTCAGAAGCAGGCAGAAGAGAATCGACTGACTCAGATTTTTCTTCAGTCGACTATCAGCGAACAGAAGCTTAAACGACTCGACTGATCATCCATATTAGTCGACTGAGATCAGATCAGTGGACTGTCATGGTAAAACTAGTTGACTGAGATAAGATCAATCGACTGTCAATGTAAAACCAGTCGACTGATGACAAAAAAAACTGAATGTAGTAGATGGCTAACCACTTATCCCAAAAGCTCAAGTTATTAGAATATATGGTTAGCCAATTATAGATGGTTAGCCAATTATATATATTTTTATACCAGTCGACTATAGTCATTTTTATTTTGAACATTTTTGTGTTATAATATTATTTACAAATACACATATGTCTGATCAGGCAGCAGCACCAGCTGGCCGGACTGTTTTGAGAGTTGTTGGCTGTTGGTAAGTACCAGTATCGGTGTTATTAGTACTTTTTAATTCATTCTTTGTTTTACAACATATGTCTAACAATTATAAAGTTGTAGCCTATATTTCTAGTAAGTTCCGCGAGCGAGTATGTCGTTCAGGGCATACTTGGAGGCATGTCGATTGTTGGGATCGAGGCATTCGCTAGAG
>NW_027431435.1:0-31833 GCF_044706935.1 Curcuma longa
GGTAGGGATGGCAATTAGACCCGGACCCGATGGGGAATCCGTTCCCCGAACCCATTTTGACCGGGGAATCCCCGAATCCGAGAAAGCGGGGATGGGGATGGGGAATCCCCGAATCTCGGAAAACGGGGATGGGTCGGGGATGGTATTCCAAATATTCCCCGTCCCCATCCCCGAACCCGACCCATCTTATAGTTAACTCTTTTTATTTTTTTTTCTTTTGTAGGATAAGTGGTGTCAAAATTTTGAAAAATTGAAGAATGGAAGAACTTCAAACTTATTGTATCGATTATGCATTAGTTGGATGTTGTTTTAGAGATAATGTTTTGTTTTAGAGTTTAATATTTGGTTTTATAATGTTATTTTGTAAGGATTTTATAATATATATATATATTTATTTAAATTAATATTCCAAAAAAATAAGACGGGGATGGGGATGGGGATGGGTATGGGTATGGGGATACCCATGAAAATATCCGCGGGGAAAACCAACCCCGAAACCCACGGGGATCCCCGAAACCCGCTGGATACCCGAAACCCGACGGGGATGGGGATGGTATTTAAATTATGATACCCGACGGGGATGGGGACGGGGATGGTATATGAGTTTGGGTTTCGGGGACGGGGATGGAGAAGGCTTCCCCGCGAACCCCCGAACCCGTTGCCATCCCTAGATGAAGAGGTACTCGGATAGAGATTGGGCAGGATCTTACAAATGTTCTACTTTTGGTTATTGTGTCCTCTTGGGAGGTAATGTTATATCCTGGAAGACAAAGAAACAAGATCGAGAGGGAGGCAGAATACAAAATTATGACCATAGTAACATGTGAACTCATTTTGGTAAAACATTTTATGACTGAGCTAAGATTTACTCCTATGAGCCAATGAAGCTTTATAATCAAACTGCTATGCACATTACTTTGAACCCCTTATTCTGAGAGAGGATAAAGCATATAGCGCTATAGTGCTTGATTGTCACTTTATTAGAGAAAGTCCAATCAAATGAGATTGTCACTTCCTTTATCAGTTTTAATGATCATTTAGTAGATTTGCTCACTAAATCATTGAGGGCTTGGGGTGTCAATACAATTATAACAAGTTGGGCTTCAACAATATATTTGAACCAACTTTAGGAAGAGCATTGAGACTCGTGTAAATATGTAACTCACGAGGGTGTATTCCTAATACCATAGTCTATCAATAAGATTTATATAAGGTAGTGGAAGACTACCTAGAGTTATTCATTCAGAATAATCCTCATCCCCAGAAATGATAAGCGAAATTCCACTTATTTCCCTTCCAGCTTTAGTTTCTTATAGACTCATCTTTTTTGCTTCTTAATTGATTTGAGTTGACTGACTAATAAATAATTATATTCATTGAATCTTATGGCTTACTCACTAGCAATATCTCATTTCTAGTTTTTTTATTTTCATATTTTGGTTCTTTAGTATTTACTGATATTTACAATTTACATATGTTTATCAGTTATTTATGAGAATGGTGATTCTTTCTTTGTCTAATTATATCAATAATATGAACAATGAGTGAGCATATCGTATTTCAAAGTTACCATAGAGTTCGTGTTCAGCTTCAAAACAATAACAACCAAAACAATAGACAATTATGGAATTCATGTTGTCTATAACAGGTAAGACTGGAGGCTACAGCTTGGCATTTGAAGCCGGTGATCCATGTGAAACTAGTACGGATATAGAAAATTATGGCAGCATTGTAAAAGATAATTCAGGGAAGAAATCCTTTTCAGCCACAAGTGTGCCTATTGATATTGAAGCTTCCGAAAATGATGGCATGGAAAATAATTCTCCTGATGATCAGGTGCAAATACCAAATACTTCTGATTTTAAGTCTGGAGCAGAAGCAGCAGTCATAAGTGGAACAGGAAAGGATGAAACAATTATTAACAATGCTCAACATCATTCTGTATCTGAAATCACATTTTATGATGCCGCGACCAGCTTATTTTGATCAAAGAATGTTTTATCACAATAACCATGGAGATTCAAACTTCACCGACCCTTCTTTATCTGGCCCCAGAAGGAACTTCAACACCTTGCTTATTCTGGTAGCATTTCTCTTCGGTCTGATAGTAGCACAACCAGCACCCGTTCCTTTGCATTCCCAGTGTAAGTTTTCTTTTTATATCGACTTGCAATTTTTCAGGTTAGACAGATAAAGCATTGCATTGATTGATGGCTAAATTTGTTTGCTCAGTCACCAATTGTTCATCTGGAAGCTCTATGATTCTATCTTGTGCTGCATAGCTAACTGTGATCATCATTGTTCATCTGAAAGCTCTATGAGTCCATCCTGTGCTATGTCGATAATTGAAATCATCATGAAGAATAAGCCTTCCTAGGGAAAATTGAACAGTGAGCATGAGCTTAAACTACAGCTTAAATGTAATTGATCATGCTAATATTCATCTCATGGCGTGCCTCGCTTTCGAGTTTTCCAACTTAAATAAGTTTGTGTGAATAAAATAGTGTTCACAGATCAGCTTTCTGATACTTTCTTGGAGTTTCATTATGCTACTTAAGTCCTGTCATCAGATTCAACAAACATTCCAAGTGATTATTTTCCTTTTGTGTTGTTTTGAGATATTATTTGTCCCCCAGAGAATACTACTGACATTAGTTTGTCTATTTCCAGATTGCAAAGAGAGTGGAACACTAGCCCTGTAAAAATGGCAAAGGCGAGCCAGAGCGGTCGGGGGAAAAGATGGTGGAGAAAGGTTCTTTCATGCTGTAGATGTTGAAGATCTTTCAATTTTCCATGTTAATTCTCTCGAGTTCCTCTGTTTGTTCCACCTCTCCTCGTTCGCGCTTGCAGTAGCATTGGATTGTGGATTGATGTGATTTAGAGTTGTAGGACATTCTTGTTCTTTTGTAGCAAGGACATTCTTGTTCTTGCTGATATGTATCATTGTCGATCAAAGAAAGAATGTAGCTGATTATGTAGACACTGAGATTCTATGAAATTGAGTGAGTTGATTCATGTTTTATCCTTACTCTTGTTTCCTTTTCTTGGTTGTACCTCGAGATGCAAAGAATGAACAAGGAAGCAACCTTTTGACATTTGTTTTTCATTTATTTGTGATCAGAGAAAGAGTTTAAAGTTGTAGAGAACTTCATTAGTGTTAAAGGTTTGATCTACATATTATTATGTAAGACTTGTAAATCTTGTATTCACAAGATCGTAAAGAACATTTGATTGAGGGAGATTTAAGTTTTGAGATATTATAATTTTTTATTCGAATTGAATCACAAAATTTTTAATATATTAAATCAAAATTTATTTAAAAATATACATTTGTTATTGGATGTAATTCATAATGACTTAGTTTTACGTTTAAAAAAAATATCGTTTAAAATTTTTTAGAAGAGATAAATCGAGAAGTTATGACTGACCATTACAAGGAAGGATATTGTTTCAATTTTGAAAGATCATAATTTTTTATTCAAATTGAATCACAAAATTTTTAATATATTTAATCAAAATTTATTTAGAGATGTATATTTTTTATTGGATGTAATTCATAATGACTTAGTTTTAAGTTTAAAAAAAATATCGTTCAAAATTTTTTTTGAGGAGGTAAATCAAAAAATTGTTGCAGTTGAGGAGGTAAATCGAAAAGATGTTGCAATTGATCACTACAAGGAAGAATATTACCTCAATTTTACTGAGATTCGATCCTTATTCACTTCAATAAATTTATTCCGTAGTATTCAATTGAATTATGTCTCGATGACATTTTTGAAACTTTAGAATAATTACTTCATTTGTCTTAATTTTTCTCATGGCCTTTACTTATTTTTTATTATTTCAATTAAATTAATAAATATTTAAAAAATAATAATAAAATCTTCTGAATATATAAATTTGTATTCTGGAAAAATCTTCTATCTTCAAAATTAATTAGATCAAGCATCTGAATTATAAAAGAAAAATAAATAAATTTTAATTTTCAATGCAATTAAATTCAGATTTATCCTTTCAATTAAATTCTCGTTGTTGCAATCGCATTCAACTTTTTAATTGCAAATTTTAATTTTTGGTTTCAGTTGAAAATTTTGGTGAACTATCCATTCGTCCCTGTTTCCCTCGAATCGATGAATTGAAAACTGAAAATCTTGTAGCACAAATTCATGATATTGAAATCGAAATGCGAGCGATCAAAGCATGGAATCTGAGATTATTGTGTTTGATCGAGGATGGTGGTGCATCGGAATCAAGTGAAATTGAGTGCGGGATCGGCGACGTCCCAGTCGCCTTGGCTCCAGCACGCCGCTGCGGCCGTCGGGTCCTCCGCCACGGGCTGCCCGTAGGGCGTTGGATCCACCGACGCACCGGACCATCGCATCCCGGCGAGGAGCGCCGGATCCAAGAAACCACCCGGCTGCGTCGCAACGTCATCCACCGTTGTCTGCGGAAATTGGATGGGAATCGGTGGCGGAGGCAGCAATCTCGCCTGATCCACGAACTCCAGTGGTGCTTCCGTCAGTAGATGATGCAGAGGGATCGGCATCGCTGCCTGGTGCATCAACATCGTCGGCGCTAGGATCTCCTCGTTCCCAATCGCCATCGGCCGAGACCGGAATGAAATCGGCGGCGGAGCAGAGAAGCTGCTGAAATCGAGCGTCGCTGGAGCCGACACGGACAGGGGCTATTGTTTCGGCGAAGATCTCCGCTTCGTGGATCAGCAGGGACGGAGTCTCCGTGGCCGTTGCCTGGTTGAAGTCTGGTTCGGGGCTAGGTATAGAGTCAGGATTAGAGACCAAGGCTACTGAATTGGGGTCGTCGGCGGAGGCGCGGCCTGAGGGAAGCAGATCCTTTTCGGAGGGGAGCCCTGCGGAGCACTTTGACGATGAGACGGAGGAGCGCTTGGACCTTCGGCAACCGCCACCGACTGGGATGTTACGGAGGACGCCGCCTTTGGTCCAGTAGCGGCGGCAGGCCTTGCAGAAGTAGCGGGGCTGGGCAAGATTGTAGTTGTTGTAGTAGCAGAACTTGGTGTTGGCGGAGTTGCAGCGCGGGCATTTAAGAGCGGTGGGTGGCGACGGGTTGCCACGGACCTGGTAGCGCCTCTCTCCGGCGCCGCTGCCGAAGTGGCCTCCGGCGACGCCCGTGATCGCCCCGAAGTTGTTCATTCAAATTGGACTATAGAAAGTTCCAGAAATATCCACTGCAGAGCGCTCAGGTAAGAAATCTTCCTTCTCCTCTTTGATTACACTTTGCTTCCTTTCTCTCTAGATTCTCATCTAGAAGTAGCAGTAGCATACTTCTTCATTGGAACACACTTGTTTTTCTGAAGTAGCCTGTTGGCTCAGTTGCAAATATCTTGTGCTCTTCTTGTTGAATGTTTGTTTTATTCTAAGCCACTTCTTGCCCTCCTTAGATCATTCTTTTAAAGACTCAACCCAACCAACCGATCTGATTGGAAAATCAAAACCGAGTTGTGACCCGGCGAGTTGGACTGAGTTGGACAAGAATGAGAATGAGACATTAGTAAACTGATATGAGAGAACTGTAAGGATTATGACTCTTGAAGCTTTAGCAGCATTCACATCTAGAAAATAAACTAAATGAAACTAAAAGAGAGAGAAGATGATTGTCATGAACTTTGAATAAACTAAAAAAAGAGAGAAGATGATTGTCATGAACTATGAATAATCTTTTCTACAATTTGAAGCACTTTTTTTTCTCCTTAATACAGCATGATCTTTGATATATAATCCTCTAGCAGTATGTATACGATATGCTAAGGGAACAATCTAGATACATGAACTAAATTCTCAAATGACAATTTGAATTTGACAGCATTTTAACAATTACAATAACTGAAATTAGAATAATCTATTTAAATATATGAAGCATAATATAGGAAATGAGAATTTGGCATGAATCTTATTTTTCCAACAATGCCTTGAGAATCTATCTACCATTGTATTAGCCAAGTCTATTGTCATAATAGTTCTTGTGTCTCAATAATGAAAAAAAAAGAAAAACACATTCACACACATTTAATATGGATAATCGCTCTATCACATTAGTCACACTGGCAAGTGACACAACATAAGAGCAAGATGACAAATACTTGGCCTAAATAGAGGAACTTCTCGTTCTTTAGATCTGTGGTACCCTGAACATTGGGACCATCATTGGGACTCCACCATTTTGATTACTCCAACATATGGATATGATTCAAGTTAAATAAATATTAGAAAAATTATAACTCTGTAGCTGTTAGTCAGCCTTGTTCTTATTTACTTATAATTGTTATACCAGAAAGTACAGAATGGATACTTTCAAAGCGGTAAGGGACAATGATGGCACTGTTTGATAGGGATGAGCATTTATAACCCAAATAAATAAACCAATCTGAGCCAAACCAGTCCAAGCTGAAAATTTTAGTTTATCAGCTTGGTTTTGGTTTGGATATTAGATGAAATTGTTAGGTTCCGTTTGGTTTGGGTTTGAACTTTGTACAAACTATTAAATCAAACCTAACCAGTAAGGATGGTATGTATGTATATATAGATAAATTATTATGTTACGTATTATTTCTTATTGTTATTGACTTTTTATGTCTATTAATCAACTCTAATAAGTTTTGTTATTAGTCTTGATAAAATTATTGTTTGAAAACCAATTTTTAATTGGTTGTTGATTAATTTATATATATACCTTGAAATAACAATTTCAAATCAAACCAATTCAAAAAATTCGGTTTCATTCCAAATTGAACCATTGTAGTTTAAGTTCCATTTCAATTTGGTTTCAGTTCTCCGTGCTAAATTGATAAAGCAAATCATGCCCACCCTTACTATTTTTTGGTGTACGGAAACATGCCCTGTAGGGAGTACCAAACAATACTTGGAATGGGTAGAAATGGTAGGATTGGAAGCTTATGTTCTAACATTAATGTCGTGTTTACTCACTCTTAGAAGAAAGGAAATTAAAAGAAAAAAAAGGGCAGCCTGGCACATGAAACTCCTGCCAATACAGAGTCTTGGGGAAGGATCTGTTGCACTCAACCTTACCTTGGAAGGTATTTCCGATACTCGAACCCATGACCTCTAGATCACACGGTAACAATGTTACCATTGCACCAAGGCTCCCCTTTAAGAAAAGAAATTAAGAGAAAAGAAAAAAAATCATTCCCTTGTTGTTTGTCGCATCTTATTCAACATAGGAAAGAAGAGATATTTGGCTCCAATTTGGATCCAAGAAATTGAGATGATTTCCTTAGAAAATTTTAGTGTCGTAAATGAAGTGCATTGTAAATCATGTTTATCTTTCTTTTCCACTCAATTTCTGTAAATCATGTTTATCTTTCTTTTCCACTCAATTTCATTAGGCTAAACACAACATAATTTTAGAATGAAGTAACACTTTGTGATTGCAAATATGGAGGGGATTGGGATTCCATCTATCTCACTCTTGGGATATATCATGCTAATCCACCACATTGAAGTGCCTTACACCACACAACATGACTGACTAGCCAAGCTACTGATGTTGGTGGATGTCCATTTCATCCCATCATGAAAATCTTTACTCCTTGTCGTATAGAGGGATATGGATGCAAGAATCAAACTCAAAGTGATTAATTCAGATCTTCCAGGATAGGATGAAACTGTGAATTAAATAATTAAGCATTTTTAGCAAACCCAACACATAATCTACTTTTAATTTTATTTGAAATTATCTTCTCCACTAGCATTTTGATAGGGATGCTTTTACTTTGGTTCTTCTTATAGTGATGATTCTTTTCATTGACATATGGCTCTATTTAATAGTGTAGGATGCAATTGCTCCTTTGCAACTTATCTATTTGCAGTATACCTACCTTGCATTCTCAACGTTCTCTCTTGTCCATAAGGTGAGGATTAACAAGTGAAGTTGTAAATTAGGAATATAGTGTAAAAACCCTAGCTCACTGTACAAGCTCTAACTGGAAAAAAGGTTAAATTCTCATGTGCCATAAAGCAGAGGTTCTACAACTTGCAGATGACCAAAGGATTACACGATGCAACAATGAATTTGATGCTAGGAATAAAACACGATTTCATGTGAAAGGAGGAATTGCCTTCACATAAATTTTGATATATCTACCTCTGATGCTAGGAATCTTTCTGTAAAGGTTTATTATATTATGACCATAATTGAGAATTAAATGTTTAAAAATAAGAAACCTGATATTTTTCGAATGTTTTCAAAGAGTTTCTGTAGTTTTTCCATAGTAGATTCAGAAATTTAGGGGAAGATGATCAGATAATTGGAGGTTTAAGGGCCGAATCAGTCAAGGAAGGACAAGGAACTAACTAATTTTGGTAAGCTATAATTCTTAGTAGACTGCATAGTAGACATCATTTTCACTTCCTAATGTGAGGTACTGATATTTTCTCTTTTTATCTTGCAATAATAACTGATTACATGTGTAGTTATTAAAATCGAGAGGGTGAGTAGCAAGTGATATTGTTGTTATTAAGAGAAAGAGATGTGATAAGCTTTGCCCTTCTCCATTAATATCCATCCTTGCCGAAGTTTTTTCCTTGTTTCCTTTTTACTCAACATCATATTGTTTCACCAAACTTAATAACTCCTTCCCTTAGTTAAATTTTTTCATACAAATAGGTCTTCTTTACCACACAAACCACCCAGTACAACTCTGACTACCTCATGGTGATGAAAGTGGCATCCTGTCTTTGTCATCTCCACTATTGAACAATCTAAATGACTGGTCCTCCACCAGGCATAATTATGCTTATTAACTTAAGTTCACAAGCATCATAAGTTAGTGTGCCAACCAAATTAATGATCCGAAAAAGGTGGTTTCATCTGAGCAATATTGTTAGATTGGTCGCCATCATTGATTTCATGTCTTCCTGTTACTCCATGATGACAAAATTGTTGTCTCCCTCACCTTCTCAGTGGACCGATTCACAAGATCAAGTGCAACAGTAGTGGAGGGACCACGAAAGCAACACATTGAGATCACAAACACACACACACACACACACACACACACACACACACACAAAGTGAATATAAAATTTGATATGTTTTCTGATTTTTCTCAGGCTTTCATCATAACCAGGAGGATGCAACGCTTGAACCTCTCTAGACCCCAGGTACCAGTTTTAATTCTTAAATTTCTTCCAATATTCTAGTCTAAGTTTCCTCTCCACTGCCTCTGACATAAGATCTAACCTGGATTAGGTGGGAAATGACTCGATTCAATTGTTGGGACAAAGGTTGGTGGATTTAAATTCTCAACTTAAATTAATTAGCTTGACGCACCTCTAAATTTGCACTTGCAGTAGAACATCATACGAGGAAGATAATGAAGATATCACACAAGAACATCATGTTATGTATATATACAAAAAAAATATGCTTCCAACTGTAAAGCGATACAGAAACTGATGAAGCTACAGAGTTAGCATTAAAAAGGCAGCAACCCAGCAATGGACATCATTGGTGATTCCCCGTCAGCTGATGTCGACTTGAGACAACTTGATGCATGAAGACTGCACACACCTGATCTAACCTCTGAAGACAGCTGCATCCATTGGTCCTTCATGTGGGGGTCCATTTGATATTTCAAGAATGTGAGACCCTACAGAATACAGATGCCTAGCCGGGACAAGAAAGAAGGCACGCTTTCACTTCACCCCTTTCAGTTTAGCTAATCTCACAAAGATTTTAAAGGTCAGCTTGCCTCTCAGATTTTCAAGTCCCATTCTAGTTGAGCAATACCAAGGGAACGTTGGAATAGATACCTTCTGTTCTCTAAGGCTCTGGGAAGTGGTATTTCAAGAACATGAAGATCATTCCATCAAAAGTGTATGAGGAGCAAAGTAGAAATTCAGTCCAAAAAATAAGTTTGTATACGTTCCATCTCCACCAAGGAATGGTCTTTAGATGCATCTATATTTGTAGAAGAATGAATAGGATGTTATATTGTTATATATTTCTGATCATGGATGTGAGTTTTTACACCAGTATATTTTGATAAAAATGTGATAAACATCGCTATAGTTTTATCAATAATTTTATGTGAGTTTCCTTTTCATATTTATGAATCACTACCGTGCATATGTAATTTTGTGTCTTTCATTTTTAATTTTAAAACTACTGTTAAATTATTCTTGTCACTAAATATTAAATATCAAGGAAGTATTTATAGTTGAAGTGTCTTATTTTAAGAGGTAAGTATGGAGACATGTGTTGTTTGAGGTTTTAGGTTCAAATCTTTTTAGCAATATATATTTGTTGATTGAGGTGCTGTGTGATTCAAGTCTTAGCAACATGTATTTATTGGCTGAGGTGATGTTTCTCGATTTACCTTCTCATGGTCGTGGGATCAACGGTGAGGTGCTGTTTCTCGATTTACCTTCTCATGGTCGTGGGACCGACCGTGTATTTGTTAGCTGAGGTGCTGTTTCTCGATTTACCTTCTCATAGATGGTCATGGGACCGACCGTGTGGAGCCGCTAAGGTGGTGGATTCTATGCTTTTGTAGACAGTTGGGATTCTTGTCACAACAAATTCCTGTCACAAATTTGTCACAACAAATCTGAACCGTTAGATTTTAAAATAGAAGATTAAATTCAAGCCATCACAATCACTCATTCAATCTACGGCCTGGATTTAATCTTAACTTTAAAATCGAACGGTCCAGATTTGTTGTGACAAATTTGTGATAGTAATTTATTGTGACAAGAAGCTTTATTATTATTTTTTTTTTTGTAGAAAAGATATACGTAGATGTCATTATATCTTTATTAATGATGTTTTTAAAATTTTATATTTTTCAATACTAGAAAATTGTAATAAGATTTTACACAAAATAGGATTTTATATTCTAAAACCATTTACTGACTCCCATTTTCATATTTATGCTTCGCTAAAACTCGTAATATATGGTGTTCCAATATCATTTAATTTTATAGTAAAATAATTTCATTAGCATATAAAATTATATTCTAAACATACTTTTACAATAACAATTATGTTTTAATGCATATAATTTTTTTTGGTAATTCAAGTATGAACTGATTAATTTTGAAAGTGATCGATTTGACTCCATAAAAATTTTTCACCAATTACTAAGGTAACATTTTAGAATTATCTTACCACTCGAAGAAATTAATTTACAATGCATTACAGGTGAATGATCCGTAGATATCTAATTAACTACGAAGACATCTACTTTATAATATATATAATAGCATTACAGGTGAGTACATTGACTTATTATTATTAATAATTTATTGAACCATGTTGTCAAAGGTTCGAAATTTCCAAATCACATAGGTAAATTTCAAAATTACTAAATTATGTACCCAATATCTATTTTACCCTCCATCAAAAAAAAGTTTTTAATTGATTACTACAATATGGAAATCGATTCGATATGCTACCGTAACCATGACAATAACTTTAATCTATTATATTGTTATACTGTAGCAATCGATTAAAAATCTTTTTTAATCGATAAAAACGTCATCTGTGATAAAAAAATTCATTACTGTAAGTGTGTTAAATTTGTGTTTGAGACCATGGATACATTCAAGAACATATCTGAGCATATAAGACCCGACTTTATGTCATTCTGAGCTGTCTAGCTACGTCCATTAGTCGATTTCATCTCAAAGTGATTGATAGACGTAGAGAATTTGGAATAATATGGAACTAGGTCTTATATAATCAGATAGTGCTCATGAATGTATCAATGTTTTTAAATACCAATTTGATATACCGTATTGATCGAGAACACTGAATTTAATTTTTATCGTAGAAGACTTTTTAATCGATTAAAAAATAAAATTATTTTTAATCAATTACTATAATATAGCAATCGATTCAATATGCTACTGTGACCATGAATATTAACTTTAATGGATTGTTACATTATAACAATCGATTTTTTAAAAAAAGATTGATTAAAAACCTTCCCTGACAAAAAAATTCATTGTTCTCATTAATAGAGTATATTTAATTGGCGTTTGAAAGCATGAATACATTCAGAGATACTGTCCGAACACATAAGATCTGATTTCATATCATTCCAAACTCTTTAGGTCCATCAGCCGCTTTTGAACAAAACTGACTAATGCACCTTAGTCATTCAAAAATTTAAAAAATTTATATCTTCATAAAGAAAGGAGTCCAAGAATCTCGATTGTGGTGTCGAACAGTGAGTTCATCGTGTATTATTTATAATGAGCTTTTGACATTATATCTTATGCTCAATTTGGGTTTAAAAATTTACTAGTTTCAAAATAGTGTATCAAATTAGTATTTAAGGGGATGAATACATTCAAGAGCATTGCCCAAGCACATAGAACCTAGTTCTATGTCATTTCGAGCTTTTTAAGTTCATCAACAACTTTTGGACAAAACCAACTAAAGGACCGTAGTCATTTAAAAAATAAATTTATAATTTCAAAAAGAGCAGAGTCTAAGAATCTCAATTGTAGTGTCGATAAGTGCATATCATCGTTGTATTATTTATAATGAGCTTTCGACATTGTTTCTCTTGTCCGATTCCGTTCAAAAATTTGATGCTCTCAATATGGTGTATCGAATTGGTATTTAAGAGTATGAATACATTCAGAAGCACTATCCAAACACATAAGACCTAATTCTATATCATTTCAAGCTCTTAGCTCTATCAGCTACTTTTAAATGAAATTGGCTAATGGATCTAGAGAGCACTAGTAGACCTAGAGAGCTTGGTGCTTGGGTAGTGCTTCTCCATGTTTCCATACTCTCAAATATTAATTCAATATATCTTATTGAGAGCAACAAATTTTTGATCATAAAAGATTTTTAATCAATTAAAAAATATTTTTATTTGATTGTAGTATAATAATTGATTAAAATTACTCTTCATAATCATAGTAACATACTGAAGGTTATAATGTAGCAATTGATTTTCTTTTAATATTTTTATGGAGGGGCAAAATCTAATATTGCCCTAAATAATCTAAATCACGGGGGATTTTATCTTGACCTAGTAGCTTACTATATGAGGGTGTGAGGCAACCAACAAAGCATTTCGCATCCGTTGGAAATCGACCACTAAATCTTACTACGGTAGCTCTCATATAGGAATCAATTGAGTCAACCCGTAGAGGCAAATTACCACTATTATTATTGTTTGGAAATATCAATTCTCATCCTATCAAAACTATTATGTTAGTGAAAATTTATATAGAAGATTATTGTAGTTTATCTATATTTATAATGTATTTATCATTGGGCATAGTTGGGCCTGACCCATAACTTAGGGCCATATTGGATTTAGTTCGAGCTTATTTATTTTATTTTAAAAATAATAATTAAAATTATATTTTAAAAATTAATATATATATATATATATATATAATTATACTTCATATTTTTTAATTTTTCTAGATAATTTTTAATTTTTTAAAAATAAATGTTTTAATTTATTTATTTTATATATTTAAGTAATTAGGCTAGGCTTGATCGGCGGCCTAAATCGCTTTATTGAATCCAACTCAGATCTTATCTAATCAATAAATATCTAAAAAGTAATCATTTTATTTTATATTATCATGTTTATTATTTATATTATGTTATATAGCATTATTAACGAACTATTTAAAAATTTATCTTGAACAAAACAATTTAATTTTAAATAGTATTATTTTATTAATTATTTTTTATTCTTTAAAATTTTCGCTATAGCAATTTTTGATGCCCTACAATTAAAATTAAAATCACAAGTCAAAAACCTAAATTTATTACCCAAATAAGTGCAAAAATCCTAACGTTTTATTTGAATGAGATGAGAGATCTGAGAAAAAAATAAAGATTAAATATATAAAATTATAAAAATATTTTTAGGGGGAAAAAAATAATGTAAAGAGGATAGATGAAAAATTTATAAAATAGAAAATAAAATTAAATATATAAAATTATAAAAATATTTTTATTTTTTAAAAAAGACAATATATATAGAGGACGGATGAAAAATTATAAAATATCAAAATTAAAAATTGAGATATAAATAAAGATTAGGATTATCTGCTTAAAACATTGTAAATAAAGAGATTTATGATGAGGATCGACATCGACGTCGTAGAACATTGGACGATAACGACGTGTGTTGTGTGAGAAACAATGACATAAAGATAAAATATCTAAATAGATAAATTAATTTAGTAATTAATATTTTAAAATAAAAATAAAAATAAAATATTTTTAATTTTTTTCTTTTTTACACTCTAAATTAAAGAATAAAAAATTATGATAATTCATAAACATGCAAAAATAAAATTTATCATTTGCTCTCCTACTCTTTCTAAATAGGAATGTGCAAAAATTCAATTAAATCAAATAAATCGATCGAATTTAAAAATTCAGTTCAGTTATTTTAAAATTTTAATTATTTTTTTCTAAAAAAATTAGTTAATTTGGTTCGATTTCGATTTTAAAATTTTTTATTCAGTTAAATCAAATAAACCGAATTAATTGAAATAAAAAATAATTTAATAAATTTCTAATTAAATAAACTTATAAATCCTTAAATAATTGGTAAATTTTTCATAATATTTAAAAAATTTAATTATTTCAATTAATTCAATTAAAAATCAAATTAATTGATATTTTATTGATTTGATTTATTCAATTTTTATTTGAAAAATCAATTCAATTAATTTAAAAAAATTTAATTCAATTTAATTTTTAATTAATTTAATTTTAACAAATTCTGGTCATCGAGACCGCTGAGCTTAGCGTCGGATACCCGGACCCCACGTTTGGTAGTGCACAACCCTAGCTTCCTTCCGGTGGTACATGGAGCAGCGGGAGACGATCTTCGGGTGCGCGGCGTGCAACAAAATGCGCCGCGAATGTCCGCCGGGCTGCATCTTTGCGCCTTACTTCCCGGCGACCAGCACCACTTTTGACCGCGTGCATCGCATTTATGGATGCGACGACGTCTAGAGGATTCTCCAGAGTTTGCCGGTTGAGGAGCGCCGTGCGGAGTCGCTGGTGTTCCAGGCGGAGGCGCGCATTGGGCTGCGTTGGCTACATTTGTTTCCTCCAGCAGCACCTCGCCCAACTGGATCGTGACATACAGGAGGCCGAGGCTGAACTTTCCGCTAGCTGCTGGTTATCAACCACCGCTACCTCCACCGCCGGAGCAGCACCGGCACCAGATACCTCAGATGCCTCAGATACCTTCGATGCCACCGCGGCAGGAGACTACTAGGACAGAGAAGAAGGATGGGCGGACATACACTGAGGTCTAGGATTTCGCTGCTAGATCACCGACGTTGTAGTCAATGCCAGAAGAATGGATAATTTCTTCAATTCTATAGTTGTTCTCAATTGTAGTTTCTTCAATCCAAGAGAAATCTTCTATTAAAAAATGAGGAACATAGAGCTGCAATTTGATGCATTCTCCCAGTATTGCTTCTGAATCATGTGGGACTTCTTGAGAACTCTACTTATGTAAAAAGCAACACCAATACCTTCTACTAATTGAGTTACAGAACAATAATCTATCTTGTAAAAGCAAACATGATTATCCTAATACTGCTTTGGACATGATTACGATGATGCTCCTCCATGTTAGACATATAAGTGTGTCTTTATTCTGTAACACCACCTGTGGCATAGGAAGCACATATCTATTAAACTACTAGGTTCGCATGTGATTGTATTAGTAAATCAACAATTTCACATGTAGTTACTATCATTTCTTTGTTAAAATGTTGCAGTATATAGCAAAACTTTCAATAGTTATGTTTCTATTCTTGATCTTGATTGTATGAGGAAAGTGTTTGGTGTGGATGATGCAGCTTTACAAACACATCATTTCATATTGAATGACTGAAACTTGAACACTTATTATGCTAATATGGTTATGCAAGCGTTTAGTTAACAACTGTTTCTTCTTGATTACTTTACCCTGTATGATGTGATATGACTTGTTACACTAGTTCCTACTGCTTGTATCATTATTGTATCAGAGCTTTGTTTATAAGTAATCGAGCAGAAAGGACCTCACAACTAGTTCAGTATCCAGATACAATCACCATTGAGGAAGTTGCCTCATCTTCCAAGCCTATGAGTCAGGCAATAAGGAACATCACTAAAAAAAAATAAAGAAGCTTATTCAACTCTTACCTCAGCAAGAGGTATGCCGTTTTAACTGCAGATATAATCTATGTAAATTTGATTTAATTTCTTTTGGTGTTCATTGAAATACACCGAACACTAATAAATAAATAGTCTAAATTTAATTTTAACTTATGTTTTCAGATAAGTGGTGGAAGTTGAAGGATGAGAAACAAAACATATTTAAGGAGAAGGTAGAAGGACAAGTATTAGGTGAAGTATACGGTGACCCTACTATGACATGGGATAAAATGGTATCTAAGTTGAAAATAATAGCCAAGAGTATACTCGGCGAGTCAAAGGGGCATGTACCACCAAGTAAAGAATCTTGGTGGTGGAATGAGAAAGTACAGGAAAAAGTGAAGGAAAAACGAATAGCCTATAAGAAATTATATATTTGCAAGAATGAAGAAAATTTTAAAAATATACATTAGCTAAGAAAGAGGCTAAAAAAACAGTGAATGAAGCTAAAAATACAACTTTTGAGCAGTTATATCGAAAATTGGATACAAAAGAAGGAGAAAAAGACATTTATAAAATAGCTAAAGTGAGAGAGAGGAAGACAAAAGATATTAGCCAAATAAGATATATTAAAGATGAATGCAATAGGGTATTAGTAAATGATGGAGAAATAAAAGAGCAGTGGAAGAGGTATTTTCATCAACTTTTTAATGAAGGTGTAGGTGATCAACTTAACTTAGGTAATTTAAGCAGGTCAAATGAGTATAGAAATCTAAATTTTTACCGTAGAATTCAAATTTCAGAAGTAGAACAAGCTTTAAACGGAATAAAAAATGGAAAAGCCGTTGGACCAGATGATATCCCGATAGAGGAATGGAAGTGCCTAGAGAAACAAAGTATTGAATGACTTACAAAATTATTTAACATGATATTGAAAACAAAGAAATTGCCAGATCAATGGAGAGTAAGTACTCTAATTCCCTTATATAAGAATAAGGGGGACGTACAAAATTGTGTAAATTATAGGGGCATTAAATTAATGAGTCATACCATGAAACTTTGGGAAAGAGTAATAGAAAAACGATTAAGAAAAGAGACTATGGTCACCGAAAATCAATTTGGGTTTATGCCTGGTAGGTCGACAATAGAAGCTATACATCTTCTCAGGCAACTAATTGAAAAGTATCGGGGGCAAAAGCAAGATCTACATATGATATTTGTTGATTTAGAAAAAGCTTATGATAGAGTCCCAAGAGAAATTATATGGAGAATTCTAGAAAAGAGGGGTGTTAGCGTAATATATATTGACCTAATTAAGGATATGTATGAGGAAGTAACGACTAGAGTGAAGACTTCAGGCGGATTAACTGAAACATTTCCAATAAAGATAGGGTTACATCAAGGGTCAGCTCTAAGTCCTTATCTTTTTACACTAATCATGGATGAACTTACTGGACACATTCAAGATACCGTACCATGGTGCATGTTGTTTGCAGATGATATTGTATTGGTAGATGAGACACGTGAGAGAGTAAATGCTAAATTAGAATCTTGGCGAGAAACACTAGAAGAGAAAGGTTTTAGGCTTAGTAGAGAAAAGACAGAATATATGGAATTTAAGTTTAGCAATATTGAACGTAATGAGACAAGTATTAGAATAGGAGATGATGAGTTGTCTGGAACTGAGAGTTTTAAATATTTAGGATCATTTTTGCAAGGCGATGGAGGGATTGAGAGAGATGTCTTACATATAATACAAATAGGATGGTTGAAGTGGAGGAGAACATCAGGTGTTTTATGTGATCGTAAAGTGCCTCTAAAACTTAAAGGAAAGTTCTATAAAACGGCAGTTAGACCTGCCATGTTATATGGCGCTGAATGTTGGTCTATGACTCGAGCACATGAGCAAAAGATGAGAGTTGCGGAGATGAGGATGTTAAGATGGATGTGTGGACATACGAAGATGGACAGAATAAGAAATGAGAGCATTAGAGAGAAAGTTGGAGTTGCATCTATTGAGGAAAAACTCCGTGAGACACGTTTAAGGTGGTACGGACATGTACTTAGACGACCGATAAATGCTCCAGTTAGGCGGTGTGAAACTATGACAAATACGCATATCAAACGAGGGCGAGGTAGACCAAAAAAGACTTGGTTAGCAACAATAAAACAAGATAAAATTTATTTGAATATAAATGATGATATAATATAAGATAGAGTTCAATGGCGTAAAAGGATCCATATAGCCGACCCCACTTAGTGGGATAAGGCTTGGTTGTTGTTGTTGTTGTTGTTGTTGTTGTTGTTGTTGTTGTTGTTATGTTTTCATATAAACAGAGAAGAAGTCTCCCTCTTCGACATGCTGTGGTTATTGCCAACTAGTGTTATCATTGTACCAGCATTTCAGAAAATACCTGGAGGTAAACCCAAGACCGTCTTGTTGTTGCAATGTGATCCAGCGAGAATATATATGTAGTGATGACATGGATAGCGGATAAGAAGAGAGATAAAGAAAAATGGGTATAATACTCATTCAGAAAATGCCGACCTCTCTACTTCTAACTCGTACATCCATCTTTAATAAGTCGCCGACCTCATGAGAAGGTCGACACGTTCCCTAGAACACATGTCGAGCTCTTCCTAGCCTCAGTCAATGCACACCGAGCTCCTACTATAATCTTAGTAAAGTACTTGCATCATGAACTCATGACTTGGTCCCGGTATCACATGCCGACCTCATAACTTGATCCCAGCTTTGTAGCCGACCTCATGACGTGGTCTCGGTTCTACGAACCGACCTCATGACTGGGTCCCAGTCTCACGCGCCAACCTCATGACCTAGTCTAGGCCTTAGGAGCTGATCTCATGACTTAGTTATAATATCACATAATAAGCTCAGTCAGAAGCTCTGGACAGCTCGACCATATATATGAAAGCTCGGTCACACACTCAGTTCAACTTGGCTACACTTATAGGTAAGCTCGGCCACTCGCTCAAGTCAGCTCGAGCACACATGGAAAAGCTCAGATGCATACTTAATTCAGTTCGACGGTGCACATAAGCTCGGACAATGCCTGCACACTCATACTGATCGGTCACGTATCTTCCGACCTCATGCCTCAGGTCAGTTATCACCAGACAGGTATGCTGATTCCTTCGTCAGACTAATCAACTCATCCAAAAGGATAAGGATAGAGACCGAGTTCTCAGACTTGGTCTCCAATAATCTTAGCCGTCGAATGAAGATAATCTACACCGCTAAGCCATTAGATGTTTGGAAATTGTCAAAGATCGGTCCGTTGATGGCGCCGTCACAACCAATTGCAAACGGTGAGATCCGAAGATAATGTCCCCGCTACCTCTATATAAATCCCACAGGTATGAAGGAAAGGGATCTTGAATTCTCTACACATACTACCACTTCAATTTTTTCTATTTCTGACTTGAGTGTCGGAGTGACCTCATCGGGGATCCCTGGCGCCTTGCTAATCCGCTAGTTCAGTTCTTTCTTTCTCAGGTCATTCTTGTCGGCGGGCTAACGAAGGTTAATATGGTATTTTATTAACTGATAGCTTGACTGTCGTCGGTATTGAACCGGAACACAATATTTGATGTATGCATGTACCAAGTCTCTGAAGACCTTCTACATGATTTTCTGACAAATTCATTAATGGTCGTATGTTTCGTAGAACTTCTGCCTAGTGCCTTGATCGAAACACTTTCTTTGTTTTCCTTCACGCTTTACCTATTTTCACTTGCATCTTCCAGGTAGTCCAGTACTGGGTTATCTTGCAGCAACAATCTTGCTTGGCCCTCAAGGGTTGCTGATCATTTGTCATGTTCATGGTACAAAGGCCATTATTGAATTTGGAGATTGTTTTTTTTCTATTGTTCAATATTGGAGTCGAGGTAGTGTCTCAAGTCTATTTTTCATCAATTGCAAACATGTTGATGGCTGATCTTGTGTCATACTTCTTTGAGGGCATACCTCAGCAGCTTTCTGTTGAAAGACTAACCTCAATGATGAAATGTCTTTGGCTTTGGTACCTCTCAGGTGAGTAGATTGTGATGTTGAAATGTAATGGATTCTTGCAAAGAAGTTTGTTATCGGACACCATTTTTCTTGGTGTGAATATAAAAGGTATTGATGTGGCGAGTCTTTGTTAGTCCGACATGGTAGGAAGGGGTCGGGGTCAGAGGAATTTGGTACAGTCTACATACAATGACTGTATCACAAATAAAGTGATATGAATTGGGAGCAAGTTGAGAAAGATTAAGTTTGTAAAAGTTGGCCAAGTCTTATACAAAGGTGGGGATTGAAAACCTGAAACCACTCGTCATTTGGTCATAAAAGACGGTCACGTGGCCAGGAATAGGTTAATGGGGTCGGTGCTCAAACATGGGAACATAGATGTCGTGGTCGTCGGGGATCTTGAATTGGATTCAGGACATGCCGATGACATCCCGATCATAAATGGTACGCCGGATCTCGAACCATGGGGTTTTAGGAGATTTGGGGGCTATATGGGTCGAGATTCGCTAGAGTAGGGATCGGCGATTAAGGAAAATGGGTCAGAATTACTCAAAAAAAAAAGGGGGGGGGGGGGGGGGGGGGGGGGGGGGGGGGGGGGGGGGTCAGACTTAATTAAAAGAGATCGAAATTACTCAAAAAGAGGGGTCAGACTTAATTAAAAGAGGTCGGACTTACTTAAAAGGGATCGGACGCAAAAAAAGAGATCAAACGCAAAAAGCAAATTCTTATATCTACTTTAAGCGGAAGAGACATCATATGCCTATTTTTCTTTTATGGACTCTAGATAAAATTTACAATTTTGGATATTGAGAACAATTCTCAAATTCCTATACCAGTCTTAAAGGTTAGAGTCAGTCAAATTGTTGGTATCCTAAATTATACACAATAAAAGATAACATGCGTAATCAATTAAATCTAGAAATACAATCAAGTAAATAAGAGAGATGATTTACAATGTATTTACATACATTAATTGATCCTTATTTATTTTACGAATTCAAAAATTCTTACTTTGAATACGAGAGATTGTAGGTATTCTCCAAATGAGTTGATATCCATATATAGATAAGAACAACCTTAGAAAGAGTCCAACAAGTCATTCTTAGCTACAATGATAGGTGTCATATACCGATTATGTATCACGTATATATAACTATCACATTATGCTATCAACTAATTGAATGTTCGTATAAATATCGGGTTGTTAACACATTAACATGTATACATCATATGTATAACATCCGACTTTACCTCTATCCGCATTGACTTTGGAGAGAGTCCAACAAATCAACGCTTCAAGTTAAAGCCATCCACTAATCGTGAGATCATATTTCGATGGTTCTAACATGTTTAATTTTAGGTCGGTCTTAGAGAGAGTCCAATAATCCAAATAAAAAATTAAACTTCGGTTCTAACCATATTAACGGAAAGGTGTTAGCTTTAATTATTTATAAGGAATTTTCAGATCTCATCCTCTTTTTCATGCAAACAATTAAATTATCTATATGACATGACAATAAATAACATGACATAATTAATGCAACTAATCATGGCAAATGTCATGGCATGCTATAATTAATGCAACTAATTATGACTATTTTGAGTCATAGTTATCATAATTTTTTTTAAATAAGATATGGTAAAGAATCTGATTTCACAAATCAAAATTCTTTAATTAAATTAGGAAATAAATTTCCACATCTAATCACATATTTTATTTTAAAAAATATAATCTTTAATTAAAAAAATCTAATTAATTAAAAAATAATTTTTTTAATAAATTAAGAAATTTTATAATTAAAAATTCTAAATTAATATCTTTTTAGGAATAAAATTTGTAAGAACAAGAAAATCTAATTAATTAGGAAATAGATTTTCTAATACGAAATTTCTTAACAAATTAGAAAATGAATTAAATTATAAAATTCCTCTATTTTAGGAAATAAAATTTTAATTAAGAAAATCTAATTAATTAGGCAATAAATTTCTTAATACGAAATTTCCTAACTAATTAGGAAATTTTCATAATTAAAAATTCTAAATTAAATTATAAAATTTCCTCTATTTTAATAAATAAAATTTTAATTAAGAAAATCTAATTAATTAGGAAATAAATTTTTAAAATTTCCTAACTAATTAGAAAATTTCTATAATTAGAAATTCTAAATTAAAACCTCAAAATTTTTTAAATTAAATTTACGACTAACTACTACACGTAAAACTATTTTACGCATAGACATTGCACTATCAGACTCTGATATCACTGTTGGGATCGTTCCGATGTAATGTTCGTGTTTACATATTTCACAAACGTGCACAACATAAATAAATAAATAATTACAGCTAATTATTACAACAACACATGCATGCAAAACAAGAAATAACATGTATAAGGCATGACAGGAAATTAAAATTTTACAGAATAATAAAATTATTCTAAACGCATACCTTCTTGATGATGTTGAACAATGTTAGTATAAATCGTGAGATCCTCGTCGAAGTTCCGTCTCAATTGATGATCCACATCAAGCTCTCGTTAGGACGACTTCGGAAGCCACGAGTCCTGTCAACGTCTGTGGTACTAGTCGATAATCGGTGACGATCGAATCGAGAAAAGTCTTATTCTGGAAACTACGCAACAACGTTTATCGCAATCGTTCCGGGACTTTTTTAACTATCATCAAAAATTATATTTCCGATGCAATTTTCAATGGTCAATATTTGACCGCTGATAACGGACAAATGATTAGAACTTTTCTAAGGTTGATGGAATAATTGTCTGAGTAAAGACATAACACCTACCTCTTCTCTGACAACAATTGTGCACGAGAATCAACTATCAATATCTAATGCACACACTTTCTTATGGTCGCCCATGTTCTTTATCAGGGAGAATCAAAAAAGGGGTAGCCGACCCTTGATTAGTCTCCTGCCAGCCAGATCACGATCGGTCAGGAAGATGGAGAACTCGGCGCTCGGCGGGAAAAAATGGCCGAAGCAAAATAGCGGCGCTGCAGGGGAGGAAACCAACGCTAGGGCTCCGATGATCACCACACGTGAAGGAGGAGAACTGCGTCGCGGGTTCCCGATTGCGGGATCTCGCGTTCGCGGTCTCCAGTCAGCTGCCTTGCATCTCGCGCTCACGCGGTCGCCCACCAGTTGGGAAGGCAGAATCGACAGACGGGAGAGAAATGAGCGGCAGCGCGCTCAGGCCATCGTCAGAGTAGAGCACGCGACGGCAGCGCACACACGCGGGGGGAAGGGAAGAAGACATCGCCGCGATCCCCTTCTTCTCCTCTGTTCTTGTCACGCGACCGTTCCGGAAGAAAAGCGCCAGCGTCGCTTGCGAGGACCAGGGTCCAACCAGCGCCGGAGCTAGGCTAGGTTTCTTCAATCCCGGCGAGGGCGATGCCGCGCAGCCGGAGAAGAATGACCGCACCCTGCCCCTCTATCGATCCTATATTTTATTGCAGGTTTTTAAAGCTACAGGAGCCCAATTTTAGGGTTTATTCGGCGCTGGTGGTTTGAACCGGAGGAAAGAAAATGGTTGAATCAGGTCGGGTTTATTAGGTCAATGTAGCAAACCGAATTTCTAGGATTTACTGTAGCAAATCAGGTTCAAACTTGGTTCGCGTGATTCAATAATCAAACGATCTCCGATTTGATCCAAACCAATTTTGTTCAATTCATCTTTACAAACAAAGCATCTCATCACGTCCATTCTATCAAAATCTCTTCCATCATGAACTAAATTAAGTTGGTTCAATTTTGGTTCAAAATCGAATCATTTGATTCACTAATCAAACACCCTCTAATTTGAACGAAATCAATTTGGTTCATTTCGTCTTCGCAAGACGAATTCCATCATATTGTCCTTTGTCTGGTCTTACCACACTTTATTTCTCTCGTTCTGCAAATTCAATTCTCAAACTCGTTTTAAGTTCTTCGGAGAACTTGTAGTGTGTGTGACTTAATAGATTCTCGGATATGTTGGCCGTTCATAATTAATCATTAATTACGGAATGATCATGAGTGACACCTAATAGTACATCATGATCCCCAATTGATCGAAAAATCAACGATTGATTCCAAAATATTTTCTAAACCCTTCAGTAGTTATACTGAATCGTGTCTCGTTCCTTTCACCGTCTTATACTTGCTTGGTTCAGGACATAGTCTATGTGTCGGTCCCCACTAGGCTAACTACGTCACATCTAGCCTAAGCTACTTTATTATCTTGTGGATTCAAGTTACTTGTACATGTGTCCAAGAGTACTGTACTCTTGGCATGTAATATTTTGGCTAAAGACTTTTAGTAACAATTCTGACAAGCGACAGCAAGGTATACGTCTCCTTTTCAAGAAGCGGTAAATCCTCTGTTGGTTATTCAAACACCTTCGAGCACTTCGACTTATACCAAATCATCTCGGGTCCACACCTCCTCGAAGATGCTTGCTTAAGATGCCAAAGTATAAGGCTTCATGATCAAGGTGACTTGAATACCGTAAGTCAAAGAAAGCTCGCACTTAAGCTGCACTAAGATCTTCATTGACATATATATCGAATCATATGAAGTCTCACGGTAGGTCATTCCAATGAACTGGTTACCTTTAACTAGCATCCACGTTTAACTCTCAACATCCAATGTCTCCAGCAGTGAGATCGACTGCTTGGCTAACCAAGGAGTTTAAATGTGCTAGTCTTGACAAAATCGATGACGTCTGTGCTCATCAATTCCTTGACTAGGGATAATTTCAATATATTCATAATTGTACAGGTAGAGATGCTCATGAGTTATGATTCAATCACAAATTCTCTCATGCTATGAATTGTATTGCGGGCATGTAGTACTTGTATTTAAGATCCAATCAAACACATATGGAATGTGTATTCAAATAGTGAATTGCTATTTAATCAATATATAGTATAACCGTAAAGCGATTGCCTTGTGATACCCCTCAAATCTAACACTGTGTGCCGACTTTCTTTCTTTCCTGCGAAATCGTTAGTGGAAGCAAAATAGCAAAAGCAAGATTAAAGAACACAATCGCTAACTCGTTGATTTACTTGGTATCTACCTCTACGAGGTGACTAGTCCAATGATCCACACACACAGCACCTTTCTACTATGAAAACTTCTCCTTTTCCAAGCGCACTTTGAAGGCGGAGAAACCTTTACAGAATGATATCTTCCTTTCACAAAAATGAGTAGTGAAGTATGGAGGAAGATTAGAGAGAGTTACAGAGCTTGAATATCGTGTAAGAAGAGAAAGAATAGAACCCCCACTTCTCCAATCGTCAATCTGCATTTTTATAATTTTCCCAACATCAGTCGGCTGCTCCTTGGGTCAGTCGACTGATGGGCTTCAACGACTCTTTAAATCGCGTTTAATTCTCCAACTGTCAGCCCAACGTTCATCTGTCAGTCGACTGCTCCATCCATCAGTCGACTGGATGAACAATGTCAGTCGACTGCTCCTTCCATCAATCGACTGGATGAACAGTGTAGTCGACTGAATGAATAGTGTCAGTCTGTGTATGCTTTTAATCAAGTCCCCAGTCGACTGATGACAGTGTTAGTCGACTGGTCAAGCTGAAACTCCTCTTTCAGCTTCCTTCTTCATCCCTTAGCCTTGACGCAAACCTTCAAACGTCTTCCACAAGCCTCGTGCCCTTCCTTGCACTAGCTTGAGACGTTTCCCTTAGCTTCGTCATGCTAAGTCTTCCTTTGCCAAGAGGCCGCGCCGCGCCTCCGAGACTTCATCTTTTGCCAAGAGGCCTCGCTTCCGGGATTTCATCCTTTGCCAAGACTTCATTTCTGGACTTTTCTGTGGACTCAAACCACACAAGTTAGATCACCAACATTGTCTAACTTAAACTCATTTTAGCCAAACATTAAAATCCAATTCACTTGGGGCAAGATTGCACCAACAAAGCCGACCTGTCCACTCGGCTTAGCTGATTAAGCGTTCTTGATTAGCTGACCTGACCACTGTTGAAAGTCCGACATGGCGAATGGTCGTTTGGCGACGCATCTAACCATACAAATCCCGTTGCAGATCATGCATGTCCTTCGCCATTAATGCATCGGTATGACCCTTACTCCCGTGAATGATGGTGTATCTTGCGCATTAAATGCGATTAGATTGATGATCTCCGATCTCATGGCACGCACCGACCCACCCTGCTCGTCTGATACACGCAGACCCATCATGTTCTTTGATTAAATGACATATGGCCAAGCTCGAACAAGGCTCGTCCGACCTGATCAGTGCAGCTTCCTTACTTGGAGAATCTTTTCGGTTCAGATAAGACGATGTGTTCCCTTTGACCCCTGAACCAAACTTCAACCTACGCATCGACTCATCAAATCCACTCGATGAACACTCATCAAGCTGACTTATGTCCGAGCCAGACTAGAGCCCGTTCGACAAGAACTGACCCCTCATCCTTCAGTGTGATTGATAGCTGATCTAACACATGCCATACTCGAGCCAACATCCCCTCTAACTTGATCCATGTGAAGGATACTCGGAATATTCGTTGTCTAGTCAGTTGACATACTCCTCCTTTGACTAGACTTGATGGTGAGACTTTGTAATGTGGCGGGTCTTTGTTGTTCCGACATGGTAGAAAGGGGTCAATAATTGATCCGAGCTAGCATCTGACCTGACATGTTGAGGGTCAAAGGTCAAACCATGCCTTGACTAGCCCAATAATGCCTCGGACGACCCAATTACCATAACATTCGATCTGGCCCATTAGACAACTAGGCCACATGATTAGTGACACAATTCGATCACATGCTCTCTGACCTCAGGATTAGTTGATAGATACCTCAGCTTCTCTAGTTGATTAGCTAGCTTGATGCTGCTTTAGGATCAAAAATAATCTTTTAAATTTTGTTGATTAAATAGAATACTAAAAGATAGACCATCAAAGTCAATATTTGAAAAGAAACGACGCCATCTCGAATGTTATTGATAAAAAATTATTTCAAAAACAATTAAACAAATGTTCAAATATATTCAAAGCTTAACCCCTATAAAAAATAAAAATACTCATAAATCTTAACTCAGCAAAATTAATAAAAAAAGATTAAATTTGATCCATAGCAGTTGCTTTTATATTCATATCTCTAATTCTAACAAATAAATACAATTTTTTTCATTAATCTAATATTTATGCTCAAAAATGTCTCGGAAAAACTTGAAAACAATGAATTATCCAATCTTTACTGCATGTTTCAAGCATAAAAAGTAATATCGTATTAGATCGGTGATTAAAATTAATCGATATAAATTAGATATTTGATGTAAAAAAAATGAATTTAGATTCATGAAATAGTTAATACGATTCCTAAAATTCTTTTTAATGCAGAGTTTTAATTTTTTCAACGAGAATTTATTTCGTGTTCGGGTCCCATTAACGATCGGAATCCAAAATATCAAACGGAACCGAATCCGATTCCCAGGTGACTCGGCGTCCGCTCCGAGTCGAACCGTGTCACATCCTGTGCGAACTCGCGAGCTCGATGCCTTTAAAGTCGACCGATCCATCCGCTCGTGGTCGGTTCTTGCCCAGTGTCCGCCGCTAGGCGATTTCGTCCATCCTCACTAGCGGCGGTGCGATGGCGCAGAAGAAAGGGCAGCGCGGCGCCGCCTCCGTCGCCGCCGATGACTCGGAGGTTGTGGCTCGCGTTCCCCTCCAGGCCGTCCTCCTCGCCGACAGCTTCAACCTCAAGTTCCGACCCATCACCCTCGAGCGCCCCAAGGTACTTCCGGTCCAGGATCTATCCAAGCCTCAATCTGCTTAGGGTTTCTCTTAGTTCTCACCTGATTCTTGAATTGGCCATTTAGGTGCTGTTGCCTCTGGCGAACGTTCCCATGATCGAATACACTCTTGCTTGGCTCGATTCGGTCGGGGTCGAGGAGGTTTTTGTCTTCTGCTGCTCCCACTCACAGCAGGTGAAGGACTACTTGAAAGAGTCTGAATGGATGAAGCCTTCGTCCAGGTTTTCCATCACCACGATCGAGTCGCATGACGCCATTAGTGCTGGAGATGCCCTCCGTGTGATTTATGAAAAATCTGTGGTATGCTATGACTAACGTTTCTGTTGTCTCTTGGTTGCGTTATTCATCCTAGATATTATTTTTTCTAGGAGTATCCCACTTTTTCCTTGATCTTTTATTGTTGGAGCCTTTCTTTCAACAAATAAAAAAATGGAAATCTTAACCTAACAATACCTGAAGGCAGTTTAATCTGTTGTTTTCAGATTAGTTGTTGGCTGCAGCGGCATTCCAGAATACCAAAACATTTGTTATTTAACAATCACGAAGTTTGGAGATATTATGTAGTCTTAAGTAGTTGGAATGAGAAAAACTTGCCAATTTGTTATTAAGGTTTGTAGAGTTGAATTATACAAAGTACTAGGAGGAGAATAAGAAGATTAAAGAATGGTGTTCAAGAAAAATATGAATGGTCATGATGACTTTTGAATTATCTAATGGCATTTCTACCATAGATGAATTAGTGGTTGGCTATCTATTAACAGATTAATCATGCTTTTATCAAGCTTGTCACACTAGAAATGAGCATCATGTCTTCTTTAGACATACTGGCATTGCGGTTACCTCTCATGTCTCAATAACATACAAACCCTGAGTGATGCTCATTGGACAGATCTAAGACAGTTACCTTTCACAAAGAAAAAAAAATCCAGCTGTGCCAAAGTGTGTCCAGTGGTGGTTAGTTTTAACCTATAAGGATTACCGTAAAAGACAAAATCATGAGATTAGTTGCACTGAGAATTATGTAACTTAATTTCTTAGCCCTAGACTAATTGTTCTACCTACTTTCAGTTGTTCTTCATTTAATTTGTTTATCGAACTTCACATGCAATCCTGGAAAGGGTAATTAACTGTATTTAGTGGATAAAAGATGACTTTGGATGCTGTGTCATAGGAGTATTAATCTGATTCATATGTTGAATATCTAAATTTGTATGAGGAACAGATAGTAATTTTCCATATTGAAGTTGAAAATTTTGTATATATTCTAGAATAAGTTTATTCTTTTATCTTGATTATTTTATCTTTGCTTTTCCCTTTAGATACGTGGGGACTTTGTTCTCATTAGTGGGGATACAATTAGCAACATGAACTTAACTCAGGCTCTCCATGAACACAAGGAAAGAAGGAAAAAAGATCCACTTGCTGTTATGACAATGATCATTAAACACTCCAAACCATCAAACCTGACACATCAGACTCGGCTTGGCACTGATGAACTTCTAATGGCTATTGATCCTCAAACAAAAGAGCTTATGTTCTATGAGGACAAGGTTAATCCTTCTCAGCGGATTATTTCTATTGATAAAGCGTTGTTAGCTAACAATACTTGGGTTTATTTGCACAATGATAAGCAGGTATTGTTTTTCCCAACTTGCTTATTTTCTTGTTTATTTCTTTTTCACTTTTATTTCTTATTCTGTTACATTTACTGGTAATTAGGAGCACATAGATGCGCTAGTCTTACCTGTCAAAACATCCACAATCCATTAGAGCCGTTCATCTTGTGCACCAATCAATCTGAAAAGCTTGGCAGTGAAAGATAATTGCATATGCATGTTTATGCTACTGTTGGACACCATCTTTAGCAACCTGATTAAAGTCGGGCATATCACCACTAAAAGTATAAATATTATGATTTTGACCACGAAAGTGGAGATTGATCCCAAGTGGCACATATAATGCTATAAAGGCTGTAAGTCACATAGCATGACTTATTTTGGAAGTGTTTTAAAGGAATTTTTTTTTTCCAATTAACATGTCATTACCATTTGTTGATATGAAAAGGTTGACATAATAGATTAAAGCACAGAGGTTTGTTTACTATTGGCAGCAAAACATAAGATGAGAAACCAGAAGAACGCAAACTGCAAAAATCATATAGGTAATATATGCTGAAAGAAAAAAAATGAGCCTGTATAATTTTTTTGGTAGTGAAAGATAATTGCATATGGATGTTTATGCTACTGTTGGACGCCATCTTTAGCAACCTGATTAAAGTTGGGCATATCACCACTAAGAGGATAAATATTATGATTTTAACCATGAAAGTGGAGATTGATCCCAAGTGGCACATATAATGCTAGAAAGGCTGTAAGTCACATAGCATGACTTATTGTGGAAGTGTTTTAAAGGTAATTTTTTTTTTTCCAATTAACATGTCATTACCATTTGTTGATATGAAAAGGTTGACTCAATAGATTAAAACACAGAGGTTTCTTTACTATTGGCAGTAAAAGATAAGATGAGAAACCAGAAGAACGGAAACTGCAAAAATCATATAGGTAATAAATGCTGAAAGAAAAAAAATGAACCTGTATAATAAAATTTTTTAGTCTCTTTTTCCTTCTGTGAAGGAAATTTTTTGTTTGGTATCTTCCTTTGCTGAAAGAGTAAAATTACTCTTCCTGATCAATGTTTATCTTTTATAGATAAATATATTTGATCCAAATAAATCTCATTGTTCGTATGCATTGAAATAGTGTGTTAAACCTTGGTGCAATCCATGGGTCTTGTACAGTGTCTCAGTGAGTGTGCCTTGTTTCCCTGGAGGCACTAGGCACCACCTTGTTCGTGTTGGTTTACATTGAAATGATGATGGGCTTACAGTTATGAATGATTGTCATATTTTGGACCTGCAAAATGTCATCTCAGAGAGTGCACCATGGTCAACTGTACCTAGGCACGATGTTTCTAGTGTTGCATATTCAAAATAGACAATGGATTTATAGTGCTACTAGTGATATTTTTTGCAGGGTATTGGCCATTTTTTTCTCAAGTGATCAAATTATCCTTTTGCAGGATTGCTACATAGATATCTGCTCTCCAGAAGTTCTCAGTCTTTTTATGGACAATTTTGATTATCAACATCTTCGTCGTCATTTTGTCAAGGGTTTACTTGTTGATGATGTGAGATTCATTTTTGATATTGTGTACTTTTCATACATCACATATAACATGATTAAATCATACTGTTTCATGCTGTTTTTCCCAATTTTGAACTCCCTTGATAATGATCTATTATACATTCTACCTGCATTTTTCCACCTGTGGTCATATTTGTAATTTTAGGTTTTTACTTATGGTGCATTTGATTAGGTACTTTAGTCTTGGCCATTTATTTCTTTATTTGACTTCAATAAGAGTCTACATTGCTCAAGTACTTGATGTAGCTGCTTTAGAATTTTGAATTTCTTTTCTATTATTATGTTTGTCTTTTGTTATTGGGCATCACGAATAACTACTTCAAGTAGCATTGTCTTCCTAATCATTGTTTTTTTTATGCTTACCATCAAACTAATTCCCCATTATAAACAAATGGACCAAGTTTTGCAAAGATCATGTGCTTTTTGCTACTGTACAATATTTGTAGTTTAAATCCATATCAACAAGCATGTGATTCTTTTCAAATCTGTTTACAATTTTCCAGCTCTATGTTTTCTGTTGTCTGCATGATGCTTTTATCTTTGTCAGTTGTCTGTTAAATTCTTTCATGTATATAGAACATAGATTAGCTGCTGGAGAAGTATCAGGACCTTTTGTTGGATAGAACATTCAAGTCAGAACCTTAATAGAAGCAAGATC
>NW_027431436.1:0-6951 GCF_044706935.1 Curcuma longa
GATCGATTGACTTAATCTTTTGTAGACTTGGTCAATTGATTTAGGCGGGATAAAATTTTTGTCCTGTGGGGTTCTATGCTTTTCGGAGCGGATAGAATCCGGAACATAGGACGGAGATCCAGATCGCCAACAGTATGGTGGTAAAGCAACAATTACCTACTGAAAAGGTAAAAATGAAGATCACTAGACACTTCCAAACTTATCACTTAACATGGAAGAAAGAACTCATCTTTGTTTCACCACAAAATTGAAAGGCAAGAGGACTCACAACAGGCACAATAGGAGGTAAAGCATTAACCATCTCTCTCAGTGAAAGAACCCTCTTTTCCAACTCCATTTCTTTTCTAACCGCGGGCGCACTTGCATCGTCATGAACACCAGAATCAGGAACCTCTCCGGAAGCCCTAATCGCAGTAACTCGGCTCGATTTCCTGTAGTTCATCCTCAGGCTGCTCCATTGCCGTCTTGCCAGAACCCAATCAGGAAAGCTGCCCTGTAATCGAGCGTAAGCCATAGCAATCGTCGAACACAACAAAATACGACAAAAATCAGCGGGACGGGAAGCGAAAGACCGGACAAAGAGGATGCACCTGAGGATGAATGGACTGGAACGGGAGCGTCGAAGTGGCGAGCACTGTCATCCCTGCTGAATCATCAAATCGAAGCGGAAGAACAAGGCGACGCCGATTGCGAAGAGTAGCCGGGCGCGCCGGAGAGCATAGAACCAGCCACAAGCTTTCTTTGGTTTTTTTTTTCTAAAATGTCCTTTAAAGTCTTAAGATTCTCAAAATGGCTCCTAATTTTGAAAACTCTCATCTTTTGTGTATTTTCAAAACTCTATTTTTTTTAATAATCCGGATATTCTATAGGTGACCAATTTGGTCCGATATAGAAACGGATCTATTCAAGGGTTGTCTTTGGCTCTAGCTCAGTTCAATTTTTTCTGCCTCCCCCGTAGAGGGTCTTGTATTAGATAGGACGTCCCGAGCAAGATAAACGCGGATATGGTGGTCGTTTGCGCCACTTCAACACAATCAAATGGTGCCCCTGATCAATTAAACTCTTATTCATATTAATAAATGAATAATCAAAATTAATAAATAAATTTATATTATCAAATTTAATACTAAATTAAATAAATTTAAAAATATAAAAATTTTAAACAATCAAATAGGTTTGAAATAAAGACTTAATAATATCTAAACAAATTAAGCTTATGTTAATCAAATAGGCCTATTGTAGGGTCAATCCGAGTCAGTTCTCAACTCACGACCCCTTTCCCTAGGAGCCGAGTCTCTCTTCGATCGGATGCGGTTCCAATATGGAACGCAGAGTCGACTCCTCGGTGCCTAATGCATAGCTCCGAGCCGATCCGTCATTCGGGTTGCATCCCACGGAGCCGATTCCTCATGAAACCAACTCCTCGGTGCCCAATGCATAGCTCCGAGCCGAACCCTCATTCGAGTCGCCTCACGGGCCGATTTCTCATGTGAATTCGCAGCCTCCCAGTCGGCTTGGTTACCTCACTCGAATTCGGCTACAGGTCACGCCGAGTGGCCATCACGGTGCTCGACTCTGTCACTCCCATCATTTCTTCTGACAGTCTCATACTTCGTAATCATGATCGTCGTCCTGACACCCACGTGTGAAATGATCCTATGAACGTATGTCAACGATAGGACTTGCCATCTGATCATTCCATATCTTCCTGACAAGATAATAACTAACGATGAGACAGCTACCTTAATTAAGATGAGATGTGACTTTCTCCTCTCTTATATATAAAGACCACTCCCCCTTTCTTCCAGGTACGCGCGCACACAATAACCACCCATTCTCTTCTTCTTCTCCTTCTTCTTCCACTTATTCTTCTTGCTTGCTGACTTAAGTTTCGGAGTGGTCGTGCCAGGGCACCCTTGGCCTTCCTGCTCATGGTTGCCTTGCTTGCAGAACCTAGGGATTCAGCATCCTCAACCCTGCTCCGTTCTGGTGAGGAGACTCAGTCGGTGACACGTCTCAGAACGGTTCTCAACCGGAACATATGTAAAATAAAGTAATGCAATTATAAGGTAAAATTTCAAACCACAACCCCAACACCACAAAAGATTGATGAGTCGTAGGTAGGTTGTTCCTGTCTTTTTAACCCCATTTACTAAGATTGAAAAATATGCATTTATGCAATCTCCATGAGTGTATTAGTTCCAGTCACGAGTCAGACCAAAAGAGCAATAGTGTGGGTCTGCAAGAAATATTGACCTGTCAAGTGAGGACCACGAAAGTAGAAGATTTAAATAATTGCTAGTTATGAAAATTTAATGTGCAATACCAAGTCTATAACATATATACTAGTCTAGCAAAACTGTTAGAAAAATTCTTGAAGGAAACTAATGATTTATTTTCATTTAAATGTGAAAAAATATACACAAATAAAAAAAATACAATATAAACAATTAACAATACATGATGTCAGCATTAAGAGCTTCTTCCCTTTTAATTTTCAGAAGCAATTTTTCAAGATCCTTCTTTGAACATTATCCATATTTAAAATATTACATATATAGTTGACTTGAGGTAGTATGTATATGCATAGGAACTATATCTCCATAGTCGGGTAGTCATAGTGTCAGAGAAACATCTTTTCTTACGAAGGTCAGTCCCAGTTATGAAATATGATTTGCACAATGTTAGAACAGGTGGAATTAAAATATCTCCATAATGACATGATATTGTCCACTTTGAGCCTTAGCCCTCATGATTTTGTTCTTGGGCTCTCACCAAAAGACCTCATACCAATGGAGATATCTTTCATTCTTTTAAACTCATGATCTTTTCCACGTATTTTAGATGTGGGACTATGTTTGCACCCCTGCAACCCAACAATCCCCCCCTCAAACAAAGGACCACAGGACCCCCTTAAACGGAAAGTCTTCGTTTGATGTCTGAATCCTCGACCCACCAGGACTTTCTGCCCCTCGGTCCACCCGACCTACTAGGACTTCTTGCCTAGCTGCAACTAGGACTTCTTGCCTGGTGTCTGGTCCTCTTGATTCAGACACGATAGCACCCACTTCCTTTGTTTTAAGGTTCAACTCACATGGTTAGATCTGGATCATGGCTCTTCCGGCGGTTAGTCTGGTGAAGAGCGGTCTCGCTTTGATACCACTTGTTAGAACCGATGGAATCAAAATATCTCCACAATGGCATGATATTGTCCACTTTGGACCTTAGCCCTTATGATTTTGTTCTTGGGCTCTCCCCAAAAGGTCTGATACCAATGAAGATATCTTTCATCTTTTTAAACCCATGATCTTTTCCATATGTTTTAGATGTGGGACTATGTTTACATCCTTGCAATCCAACACACAAGTCCTCTTATATGTAAATTCTTTGAGATGTCTAGGACTCATGCAAATGGGGTTTTTTTTAGTAGTAAGACCTGCTGCTCATTAGGTTCCACAGACTTTATAAAGTCCATGAACTATAACATGCTACTTTTCCATTGCACTTATTTTCTGTATGCTCGTGAGGCTTTACTTCTATGATCACCATTTCCACACTCAAAGATTCAGAATCATTTGAAATCATTCAGTCCTACAACACAAATATTAGATTTCTTATTCACAATATTGAATTTAAGAAAACACAATTGGATACAACCATATGAATTGAACTTATTTTAGCTACCAAGATATCTAAATAAAATCTATTTTCTTGGCTTATACACGTTGTAGAAGCTACCTGCTAGCTTCTACAACGTGTAGAAGGTAGTTTCTATAACTTATAGAAGTTAGCAAGTAGCGACTACCTTTGTAACAGCTAATGTGTTCATAGCTAAAAAATTTAGACAGCCAAAATACTATATAACCATTGTTGCTTGTTACAAGATCATAACAGGTTCAATGGTAGCATCAAGGACAACATTCTTGCTTGCTACAAAGTAAAGCATCTGCTACAATCTTAAATGGTGTAAAAATTCTAAACCTTAAATGAAATATTAGGGATAACAAATAGGAAACCCTACAATATTACATTGATTTCACCTTCTATTTAAAAAAAAATGATAATCCCAGTAGCCACATCTCTGGGGGTGGTCGGTCCGGTTCCACGGAAGTTTCCCACCGACCACCAGGGTAAATCGGGAAGCGCATACGGCGACCAATCCAGATGCCCAGCATCCTTTGATTGTGTTTCCCATTTGGAAGAAAATTCCTGTAAATACGCCGTAGCTAGGGATCGAACCGTGGGTCCCTGAGTTACAATCTGGATGTCCTACCGTTGCACCATTGCCCCGGGGACTCACCTTCTATTTAAGATATCATATTGTATACCTTTGAATTTGTTTTGCTATTTGAAGAGAAAAATGGAGTAGTTGTGAGAGTTGAAGTGGAAGGGAGATAAATCATCGGCTTGTTTATGTCTGTAAAGAAATTGAACATGGTAATTGAATCGTCGACTATAGGGAATTTCTCTATCAATTGTAGTTCATATCTTAAACTCTAGTGGCTTCAAGAATATAAAATTTTTGCTACGGTGGCGGATCCACTTTTGCAGAAGAATATAAAATTTTTGAATCAGACCTAGATTAAGAACATCGCGAATAGTTCACCTTAAATGATGTCGAAATTGAAAAAGAAACGTCTAGTCTATTTGATTTTTGTTTTTTTTTCCTAGTAAAATTAAATGTTGCTTTTAGTTGCCACTATTCTAACTAAAATCTCTCGTTAATTGGATGACACCATCCACAATGATTAATTTATAATAATAAATAAAAGGTGGGAGCGGGCCCTATCTTCAAAATAAAAAAATTTAAAAATCTAATAATTAAGGTGGAATCTATCATCCAACAGTTCCATACGATTGGTCTCACGATCATCTATAAGGAGGTAAATCAAGAAGTTACAATTGACCACGATGGAGAAGGACATTATCTCGGTTTCATCAAAATTTGAACTCTTATTTACTTCTACAATTTTGTTGTATCGTAATCAACTCAATTATGCCTCAGAGCGAATCTTATCTTTAAAATAAAAAAGGATTAAAAAAATCTAATAATTAAGGGCACATGGGTCAAATGCAACTAAAAATTGACATTTTGTACTATCACCAACAAGTTTATTAATAATGTGTTTTTTTTCTTTTATTCAAAAAGTTTTGAAATATATTTTTATATTTAATTTTAATTATTAGTTAGTGTATTTAATGTCATTTGATTCATAATAGCCCGGCTACCTCCGTACATCATATTATTATTAAATTTAAAGATGTATTAGCATATGTCATCTAACAGTCATTTTATTAAATTTTAAAATTATTATATATAATAAACTGAACCATCATAATTTTGATAAGTTAAGAGTAGTTTTGTTGTTTATTGTAGCATTTGTAATTATAATTGTTATAATAACATTTGAAAAAGAATATTTTTGAAATAACAAATAGATTAAATATCCTTTTATATTTAATGTTATTTAATACATAATATTTTTTTTATCCATCAAATTAATTTTATATATATATATATATATATATATATATATTGAAATATTATCTTCTACATTCATCCATGAATAATCCATGAACAGCTAGTGTTAATTTTTTTTTAAGATTTAATATTTGGGCTATATATATATATATATATATTGAAATGATTAATCCGGGAGGTGACTAGCTCGATCTTACAAAAAGTTTCCACTAGCCATCAAAGTAAATCAAGAAGCACAGATAGATCTGGTGAACGGCCTAGCATCACAAGTGGTTCGAGCACCACGAGTGTTCAAAAGCGCCCAATGTGGAAATCGAACCTAGTTACATGAGTATATCACTCTACCACTTACCATTGCACCATTGCCCCAAGGCATATAATATATATAATTTTTTTATAAAAAGGTAAATATATGTATAATAAAAAAAATGTACAATCATACAGTAATCAAGGATCTCTATTCATGTCGTATTTGACAAAATGTCATATTTGTGAAGGTATTTGAGGTATGACGCACATGCACTCACATGATTATCATCACTCTTTCTATGTATCAACCATCAAATATGCTATGATCGACTACCCATATTTCATATGAACTACAAGAGATCAGGCATCAAAATATATCGTCAATGTCAAACAATCACCTCCTACAAGTGCATCTATATCGTATGTAGCCTAACATCCTCTCTAGCTATCCTCCATCCTCTAAGGGTTCGCTTACTCTAGTCTCCAATGTAGGGCAAGCTGAAAGATGCGTGAATCTACGGACTAGGGATCATAGTCTCCATCAGCATATGATGTCTCCCAGAGCCTCCACATCCAACCTGCACATGTGCCACCATCCCCTATGCACTTTTAACAAGTGATCAACTATTAACGGATTTGATATGTCTTTACCGTGAGTCGTTTGTTGCAGACTAACAGATCTTTTTGATGGATCTATTAACCCTGTTTAAGTTTTTTGGTCAAGCCTCGGTCATAAATAGATTTGGAACATCTTTACCGTGAACCGTTTGTTATAAACTAGATAAATCTTTCTTGATAGATTTATTCACCAAAATAGGCTATTCGGTTAATATATTTACATTTACATTTATAGATAAAAAATATTAAATTTAAATGTCTATTGAGTATATGTTATCAAACTTTCATTTTATTAAATTTTAAATTATAATATGTAAATAAATTGAATCATAATAAATAATAATATTTAAAAAACTCATTATATTTTTATTTAAAAATATTTTTATTTTAATATTATCGCAATAGTTATAATCAGCTATAAAATGTCAAATCATTTTTGATTAACTTGGTATAAATATTTTATATGTAATATTACTTGACAAGTTAAAATATTTTTTTTATTGTATCAATTATGTTCCGTGTGTAGCTATTTTATTTTATTTTTAAATAAAATATTTTTTAATAATAATAAAAATAAAGGGTACTCAATTTTCGCTATAATT
>NW_027431437.1:0-18167 GCF_044706935.1 Curcuma longa
TCTTAGTTTTAAAAACTCATTTACAACCAATGGCTTTTACACCATTAGGCAACTTGACAAGATCCCAGACTTTGTTAGATGCCATAGAATCCATTTCTTCTTTCATGGCTTTGTACCATAAGTCAGATACATTAGAACTCATGGCTTGTGAAAACGTTTCAGGATCATTTTCGGCTCCAACATTGTAGTCACATTCTTGTAGATACACAACATAATCATTAGAAATTGCTGATCTCTTAGTCCTAGTAGATCTTCTCAATGTTGCCTCAACACTCTCCTGAGTAGTAGGATCATGTTGTTCAACAGGTTGTTCAACAATTTCAGGTATTTGCTGAACCTCAGTATCTACTGGAGTTGGATCAGTAGTTTGTGGAACTTCTTGGACCTGTTGCTCAATATGCGCATGAACACAAGGCGCATTATGAACTATAACAATTGGTCCACTGGTTGAAGTGGAGCATTGAGTATCTTGATGATCTTTCCCAAGACCAGGGTCTTGAAAACGATCGCTCCCACTGATTAAATCATTTTCAAGAAATTTGGCATTTCTTGATTCCACAAACCTAGTACTATGAGAATGACAATAAAATCTATATCCTTTGGATCTTTCGGCATAACCAACAAAATATGCACTTAAGGTCCTCGGGTCCAACTTCCTTTCATGTGGATTGTAAATCCTCACCTCGGCTGGGCAACCCCAAACGCATAGATGTCGCAAACTCGGTTTCCAACCTTTAAACAATTCAAAAGGTGTCTTTTGGACAGCTTTAGTTGGAACTCGATTTAATATGTACGCTGCCGTCTTTAAGGCTTCAGTCCATAAGGACCTAGGAAGTTTGGAGCTAGCAAGCATGCTCCTGACCATGTCCATTAAAGTTCGGTTTCTTCTCTCAGCTACACCATTTTGATCTGGAGAACCAGGCAAGGTGTATTGGGCAACAATCCCACAATCTTGAAGAAACTTTGCAAATGGACCGATAGCTTGTCCACTCTCAGTGTATCTACCATAGTATTCTCCTCCTCTATCAGATCTTACGATCTTAATTTGTTTGTCACATTGTTTCTCTACTTCAGCCTTAAAAGTTTTGAAAGCATCAAGTGCTTCACTTTTGCTGTTTAATAAGTAGAGATACATGTAACGAGAATAATCATCAATAAAGGAGATGAAATACTTATCACGGTATGATTCTATATCAGGACTACAAATATCTGTATGAATTATTTCTAACAATTGAGAACTTCTCTTGGCATTTTTCTTTGACTTGTTAGTCTGCTTACCTTTAATGCAGTCTATACAAGTACTAAAGTCGGTCCAATCAAGAGCACTAAGTACTCCATCATGTACCAACCTCTTAATTCTATCAATGGAGATATGTCCCAATCTCCTATGCCACAAATTAGAAGAACTCTCATTAATGGCACATCGTTTAACCCCAACATGCATAGAAGAATAGTGATTATCATTTTCTAAATTAAGACGGAAAAGACCATCAGACAATGTACCACATCCAATAATTTCAGATCCATTAGAAATACTGAAAGATGAATTTGAAAAATTAAAGGAATATCCAATAGATACAAGTCTTGAAACTGAAATTAAATTCCTAGCAAAACCAGGAATATAAAATGTCTTTTCCAAACTTAAAATAAAACCACTATCTAAAATAAGCTTGCAAATGCCAATGGCTTCCACATGTGAGGACATTTTGTTTCCAGAATAAATGTAACACTCACTTCCCACTGGTTTCCGTAGGTCTTGCAAGCCCTGCAAAGAGTTGGTAACATGGATTGAAGAACCAGAGTCAATCCACCATGTGTCATGAGTAACATCAATCATGTTAGATTCATAACAGACAAAAGAGAGTTGAGTACCTTTCTTATCAAGCCACTGTTTGAACTTGGTGCAATCTTTCCTCAAATGCCCTTTCTTCTTGCAGAAGAAACATTTGGAACTTTTCTGAATGTCCCCTTTGGCAGGAATCTTGCCCTTGTTCTTGGCTTGAAATATCTTCTTCTTTCCAGGTGTAGTGAAATTCACTTTCTCACCCTCTTCCACTGCAAGTCTACCCTCCTCTTGAACACACATGGTCATAAGTTCATTAATTGACCATTTCTCTTTATGTGTGTTATAAGAGATTTTAAATGGGGCATATTGCGGTGGTAAAGTGTTGAGAATGTAATGCACTAGGAAAGAGTCAGACATTTCAACCTCAAGTCTCTTCAATTGAGCCGCAATGTCTCTCATCCTCATAATGTGGTCACGTACACCGCGTATCCCACTTAGCTTCATGGATGAGAACTGGTGAATTAAGGTGCTTGCTAAAGCCTTGTCTGAAGACACAAATTGATCATCTATGGCCTTCAACAAGTCACGAACATTGTCATAATGCTCAAGGGAACCCCTGATGCCATCTGAAATTTTGGTCTTTATGAACATTATTGAGAGGCGATTAGATCGCTCCCATTTTTCATAAAGAGCAACATTTTCAGGAGGCGGTTCATCCTTCCTTATGGCGTAATCAATGTCCTTGCACCTTAGATGAAGGAGAGTTCTCTCCTTCCAGATTTTATAATTGTCCCCTCGGAGCTCAGGAACATCACATATCATATCAGAGAAATTAACAGGCTGACAAACTACAAAATAAATAACCATACTCATGTTACGAAATTTGAAACTAATTAAACAACATGACATATCTACCAATGCAAAATATGTCTAAATTATGAATCTACTGACATAAAACTTACCTGTGGGCTGAAGCATTAATTCAATTAGATTCATATAACAAAATGATAAAATAATCAAATTACGTTCTTAATTTCTAATCCCTGTGGGTAAATTAGAAAACATAAATTGATATTTTATCCTAATTAATCATATAAAATATAATAAATTTTCCTGTGGGATAAAATTTATCATATTTTAATAATTAATTATTTCAATATGATCCCATAACGAAATATAATTTTAATTTTCTAAGGATGCTGTGGCTACTCCTTAAATTAAAATTATTAGGATCAAAACTTGAAATATTCAAGTTAAAAATTATTGACAAACTTTATGCAATAATTTTAATTGGAATGATTCCAATATTCTAACTCAATTTTATTAATTAGACTTACAATAAATTCTAATTAATTGAGTTACAATAAACATGAATTTCAATTAAGCACAATTGGAATTTAACCCAACAAAATACTAATAAAATTTGCTAATAATTCAATCAATGACAATCTGATAAAATAATATTTGCCATCTTGATCAAATCTTTAATAAATTGTACTAAACCCTTTATAATTGGACTTATGCCCAATTAATATAAATTATGAAATTCATATTAAAAATTAATTTGCATGTAAACACACCAAATAACAGGGAGCTTTCGGTTCGGCAGCCATGCAACTAATTTATTATTATTATTATTATTATTATTTTAATCAAAATTAAAATCTAATTAAAATTAGAAAACCCACACGATCTCTGTTCCGTATCCACTTTCCCAATCCCGTGCCCTCCTCCTTCTGCCCGCACGCCGCCTGCACAGGCATCGCCGGTGCCTGCCGCTTGCACAAGCATGCTGCCGCCTGCGTGCTGCCTGCACAGTGCATACCGCCGTCGGCGCCTGCCTTGCCGGCTGACCACACCAGCCTCGCCGGCGCCCAGCCTCGCTGGCGACGCCTGCCTTGCTGGTCACTCGGTTTGTGTTCTTGCCGTGCCGAAGACATAGCTGCCGCCCGCATCAGGTTCGCCGGCGCCAGGGAACGCGCCAGCTTCCTTCTGCGGCATCGCTTGCCGCTGACGTTCACTGCCTGCGCTGCCGAGGACCACTTGCGCTGTCAGCCTTTGGCCAAAATAGCACTGTTCACACATATCAGTGCTGCCGCTTGCAACATAGCTGAACAGAGAAATCGTGGATCGCTGCCGCTTGCAACATCGGCCAAAATGGAGAATCGGGAAGAACAGATAAGTTGGAAAAACTAATTTTAATTTTGTTCTTTGTTTTGTAAATGTAAACAAAAGAATTTTGAACAGATTCGTCAAGAAAATTGAGGCAGAGGTATTACATGCTCTGATACCAAATGTTAGAATCTAAAACAACATGAGGCATCTCATAGCAAAGCAAATGCAGCGGAAAAGATCAAAGTTTTACCTCCTGCCATCTGAGTTCGTAGACGATTACAAGCTGCGAGAAAATCTGATGCTTCTGGCCCTTTGCTCCACAAGCTTCGATGGTGTAATTTGCTCTCGAAGAAGCCTTATGAAGCCAGGGTCAGGGACCAAATTAACCACATATATATATCTCTCCCAAAATCTCTTTCCATCGTCAAGTTTTTGGAGAGATATGCAATCATGGGTGGTGGGCAGTTTTAAAACTTCCAATACATGGACCACAACATGGAGTCATGATTGCTCCATAGCCAATGAAGCCAAAATAACCAACAACGCCAACTCTGTGGCCATTGCCGGCCTCAGCAGCCAGAACCCTGGCGTTATCACTGTCAGTAATGCTATCTTTGGATCGACGCCGCCGATCTCCGACGATGTGCTCGCGAAGGCCTTCCAGGTGAGCAAGGAGACAGTCGACACAATCCGGGCCAAGTTCTGAGAAACGCATCGATTCAGAAAGCACGTACTGTTGTGTGGGTTTGGATGTATGGAAACAGAGCAAGAAAAAAAAATGGCGTCGAACACATTTCCACGCATCAAAAAGTTCAACAATTCACCATTAATCGACAAACAAAGTACAACGCTTGGTAGATTTTAACAAGAACATAGACATGGTCTGCCGGAAGTGTTCGACGTTGCATGGGATCCTGATCACCCCCCGATTGCGATGCCCCAGTTCCTGCTCCGCCATGTCAAGCAGAGCCGCCATGGACGGCTCTCTGAACACCTTCACATGCACTTCAAATCTCTGCAGCCGTTCTAATCCTTTATCGACGTCCTCTCCCACAAGAACCGGTACGTACCCTCTCTTCATCTTCTTCCTTCGACTGCTCCTGCTGCTACTGTTATTATTCAGAGTCTCCTCCTCCATGCACGACTCAGAGTACACTGCTGCCTTCTCCTTTCTCCTCCAAAACATTTTGGAATTAGCTTCTTTCGGTGCGTCTATTTATAATTACAGCAATTGGCACAAGTCGGCAACCTAATTAGTAGCTCGATCAGGAATTTGCAGGATGTTTGAACGATGGAGAAGAGTACGTACGTTCCTTCGTTGACTTCATCAGTCGGCTATTTGTTTAATTTCCAAGTCAATTATTGGGTCAATGGAAGACTTTGCGCAACAGTCGAGACGGCATCTGGGTAAGTCGTTAATGAAATATTAAGAGACAGATGATCATCGAGTATTGTTCACTATTGATTTTGTTTTTTAGTCAGTTTACGTGGCGATGGATTAGAATGAACCGGAAGGCAATCAGTTTTGAGGTCAAAGTCGTCGTCCCTCAACTAATTTTGAGGTCAAAGTCTTCATCCTTCAATTGTGTCGACACAGATCGAACAAAATGAGCCTGTCTTAGGTTTGTTTGGAGTCAGCAATCCCGGAAAGTTCCTCGTCCTTAGTCGCTTTTTTTTTTGTTTTTTTATCTCAAATTTAGTAAAATGTCAACTCAGTATGCGTTTTGACAAGTCAGGGGCGCTAGGGGTGCTCAATGTTTTATTTAAAATTTATTTTTAAATATCTAAATAATTTTATCATGGATATATTTAACTCAATGGGTAAAATTACCAACCCGACCCGCACCCAGCCACGTAATCGGTGTGATTCCACGTCAGTCCACGGTCGGTGCTCGGCCGTACGAACGCGCGTAATGCCAGCTCACCACCCACCGCCACGACCCCCGCGTCCCGTCCGTACGTCATGTCTGTGGCCCACCACGGTTACCCACGCGCACCTATCAAATGACCAAAATAGCCCTCTACGCCATCTACGTATGCCAACAAATCATTTTTTTTTATTCCATGCAAAAAATGTAACATTATCTAATTATCAATATTCTCTCTACGTGGAAATCTTCTTAAAATTGTATCGGATAAGTGTTAACTCCAATGGAAATACTAAGAAAGGGATTTAAATTTTAAAACTGATATATTTATTAAAACGGACGTCTCCGATGATGTCTAATTTGGTCAGTTGGGGTTTACTGGACGCCATAAATTAGGTAACGTGCTACTGGGGCCCCTCCTGGTCACCCACGTGACTCGACACAGCAGCAACGGCGTCACAGATACCGTACTAGCGGGTCTACGGAAAGGTACAGATCCGGATTCCGTAGCTTCCCTCGTGCCTGGTGCGCATATTGAAGCGATGTCAACCGTCTGATAGTGAGATCGTAGGAGGCAGCCGTTGGATATCTGTTTGCTGTTTGAGAAGAAGCGGGGATCGAGAGTGTGGCTGTCAGGTACCTCGTGTCCGTACTCTCTCCGTAGTCCCTTTCATGCCAATTTTTACAAAAAAAAATAAATCGAATTTAAAAATTGTTGTTGTTGGAATTAGATTTGTCGAAAAGCGATATAAATCGACCTGGAGAAGCCCTCGTTGTGCTGTCGTGCTCATCGCGCGCTCGGTTCCCGAACCCTAGACGATTCGAGCATTGTTCCTTGCGTTGATCTGCTCGGATTGTGATCCTTTGCGGGCGGATGAAGCGGCGGATCCGGCGGGGCTCGAGGGTGGCGGACGCATCCGACTGCCAGCCGCCGTTCGCAGCAAGGACGCCGCGGCGGCGGCGGGTCCCGTGGGGGCACGTGCCGGTGCAAGTCGGCGAGGAGATGGAGCCGTTCGCGGTGCGGGTGGAGCTGCTCGGCCGGCCGGCCTTCGTCGAGCTCCTCCGCCGGTCCGCCCAGGAGTACGGCTACGGCCAGGGCGGCGTGCTGCGGATCCCCTGTCCGGTACCGCTCTTCCGCCGCCTCCTTCTCCTCCTTTCCTCTTCCTCCGCCGGGGCCTCGGACGCCGATCCAGCCCTCGAGGAGCTCTTCCGTGCGCTCCCGGCCTTCTCCCCTGCTCTGCCGACCTTTTAATCTGCGCTGAAGGCAGAGGAGGACGGCAGTGTAAACTTTCCTTGCTCTCTGTTTTTTAACCTCTTTTCGGTGTTTGATGCAGTGAGAACAAACTCGACTATGTCAGAGTGGTTCCAAATACGTGTAATCAGTATGATCTACTCTAGAAAAAATTCATTTTTTCTTCCCACAAACCATGTTTTAATCATCATTTTTTGTTCATGACTGATGGTTTCTATTTTTCAAGGCGTCTAAGATTCACAACTGAGTTGAATCTAATCTCTCATGTAAACAAACCTCAAAATGTTGGTAACTATTGCAATTATGATGATGGATTGACGTTACCAGAGCTAATTGGCAGACAAACTCTCATTATTGCTTGCTGATCTGGTGATCTGGTAGTAATAATAATTAAAAAAAATGTATTGTTAACAATCATGGTCAAGAAGACAAACTTTGAAAAGGAAATCCTTTTAGTCACTGGAGCAACATCACTTGATATTAATTCTGGTGACTAGCCCTATTGTTGCCTTGTCGTTTTAACTTACTTCGATTACTTTAATCTACCTGCTAAGCTTATACGGTTTGGTTTCTGCAAATTTTGCCAATTGATTACCTTGTGGTTTTCTTCTGATCATTTACTTGTAAATTAGACGAGACTATATGAACATATAGCAACAGTGTCTTGTAGATGGGGCACGCAGGTACTTGACATTTGTACACGAGATTAAATCTGATGTACTTTGCTGTGGGTAGTTGACGACAAAACCAAAAGGAAAGGGGGGGGGGGGGGGGGGGGGGGATTTTATGTTTGATGTCCTCTTTATCCTAGATCTTGATGGTGCCCTTTAAAGCTTTATGTCACCACAGGATAAATCCGACCACGCACGCAGTGGCCAACCCAGATGCCCAACATCCTTTGATTGGCTTTCAAAGTTTTATTTTCAGGGTGTTCAATTGTTCTTCCTTGAAGCAAAATTCCAACTATTGATGAGCTCTCATATATATATATATCCTATGCTTTTTAGTATTTAACAGGGTGTTTTAAGGAGTATAACTTGGCCAAGTTTGAGCTTGATGAAGAACTTAATTAACTGGAACAAGTTGCTTTAACTGAATCTGAATGTCGTTCCAAATGTAAAGGAGTGAATAAGTTGTGTCGATGCATTTGATCTTATTCAATGAAGTTATGGGTTTGATCATGCCTTGTTGGGCTATTTTAGGTTCTGAACACTATTGTTTATCTAAAACATTGGAGGTGCCAGAAAGGAAGAATTAAGCTTGAATGGACACCAAACAAGGATAAAAGAGTATAGATGTGAGCTCAATGTTGGATTAATCACACCCAATTTTCTTGTCATTATGCATCCTAAATATTGACAGACCCACTTTTTATCATCTATTTTTTCCATTAAACCAGATGTACATTTCCTATTTGAATCCTAATTAATAATTTCACTGAAATAGTTTTATACTTCAGATCATATTTGTTGGAGAAATGGCCAAGGGTCCACTAGAAGTGTCATGCTAGTGCTCAAGTGGGGTAATGCTTAAGTTATTTGGCTTTGTTCATAATATTTGTTCCTAACTTTCATCATATTTAAGAGCTGTCATCTAAATTAGATGTGCGTTTCCTATTTAGATCCCACTATGACTCTTGGAAAAGATTTTTGATATCTTAAGATCACATTTGTACTTGAATCTGATAAATTTGTTAGATTTTTTTTAAAATATTAGGTAGATGTCTACTTCTGTTTCAATTTATACACACTCCAAAGTTAATCTCTAGAATATTTATCTCTAATGAAATTCTTCTAATTTTGATCCTCTTAATTATTCCTTTAAACATTTTACCACTGCACCATATCTTTGGAAGTAATTTGTTAGAACTTTGAAACTGTAATTAGTGTGGAGGCAATTTGTTAGAACTCTGAAACCTTGATTAGTGTTCTTTAGAAACTGATTTTTGTTTCAGTTCTTCACCTTCCCAAACAACCTCCTCTCATCACTGCTAACTAATTGAAATTAAATACTCTATTATCTCACTACACAATTTTTTTAAAGAAGAAGTTGTTGAAGCTGCTAGAAAACATGGTCGATGCCACTTGTCGAATCCATGGAGAAGTTGAGTGCTATCATCGAACTTTCCCCTCGTAGCAATTAAACAGGTGTCAACTGCAACAGTTCTCATCTCATCCACCTTTACAAAAATAGATTATAAAGATAAATTGAACGCGTTTTGTTTATCCACCAACAAATGTTCTTCTTTGACCCGTCAGTCGAAGCGTGTGCAGCTTGCCTTTCCATGTAAGTTATCGAATTGAAGCTTGCTTGCATTGAATCTATAAATACGCCTCGCTCTGTTCTGTAATCCATCTCTGCATTGGCTTCTCTTCTTCTACATCAGCACTCTCGTCCTCTGAACCTCTCCTTCTTCTGCATTAGTTTCACAATGAGCCACTTCGCTCAGCAACAAGCTCCTCCTCAAGGTATTAATTACTACTTGTTCGTTTATTGAATTAAGTACTTAATTTGCATGACGATCGATGGTTTGTGTGAAAACTGGCTGGCAGCCTATCCTCCGCCGGAGCAGGCCTACCCGCCGACTGTGCCGCCGCCACCGCAGGGCTATCCGACGATGGAGGACGGCGTCAAGAACCAGCAGCAGGTTCCAGTTGAGACCAGCAGCCGCGGAGATGGATTCTGGAGAGGATGGTAACTCTTTTTCCTAAATAAAAAACAGCATCTGCAATTTACAGTTTGATTTTTTGTCGATTCATTCTGTTTGTTTTGCAGTTGTGCTGCCTTGTGTTGCTGCTGCGTTCTTGACATGTGTTTCTGAGGAGGACTGCGATAGATGATTCTGGAATAATTTATATTTCTGTGTGTTGTATGATTGTATTTATTGCACTTCAGCTTGGGACACTGTTCGATTGATTTATTGGCTCTATTTTATTGTTGTCATCAGTTTGTGGATTAATTAATTCCTGAGAGTTTCTTTTGGACGACGACTTATTAGATTCTTCGAGATCATTAAATTTGGATATTTCTTTTGTATTTAAAGCAGACTATAGTTTAGTTCGATCTTTCGAAGCTCTTTACATGCAAAAGGACCCTGACAACCTTGCGATCTCCTTTTCAATTATCTTTAATGCTGGGCAGCAACAGTTCAGTTTCAGAAAAGATAAGCAATATATTAAATAGGAAATCTTGTGTGGTCCTCCAGGTTTAGGGCTGTACGTTACACCTTCTGTCGATCGACAAAGAGATATGTCAGACAAAATATATCTCGAGGCACTAATTATAACATGTAACTCATAGGATGTAAAACCTAAAACAGCATGTATAAGAGACACTATAAGGGGATTATGATGAAGTAAAATTGTTGAAGTGAGAAAGAGTTAAATTTCAATGAAGCTGAAGTAATGTCCTCCTCTATCCCTGCATTAATAAAAATTTAGTACATCAGACTACCCTTTACTCCTTCATAACCATGAAATTTGCAAGAAAAATCATTCACTAAAGCCTTCTTTTTGACTCAGTTGACAAGTGACTTGGTAGAGGGAACAAACCAAAACAAATAAAAAGTGAAACAGATCTTTCTTTTCTTAGTCCGAAATAAAAGAGCTAGAAGGGTCTCAAAGTAGTAGAAGAAGATGTAGCATGAGTGCTGCCTTGAGACAGCAGATGCTATAAACGCAAACAATTCAACACGAGTTTTGCCATCTCTTAAAAGAGTAATAGAAGGAAAACACAGAATTGCACCATTATGCAGCTGTAGCAGCCTGCTTGCGCCTCCGACTCCATTTAGGAGTTGTCTCGATGAGCTTATGCGGCATGAGTTGCCTCTCCTGCCTAGTCAACTTCTTGAAATTGCTGACTCGTAGCTTCGCAATCTTTGCTTCCTCTTCAGGAGTGGTTTCCCTGACCACCACCGTCAAGCGGCATTGGGGCCTCTCCATGATACCAGACCTACCTTTAGCATGGTATGATACTTGCTTAAAATACACACCTTTCCCCACAAAAGCTTCAGCTACGAGAAAGGGAAAAAAAAGGATAACAAAATAGTGAAATGGCGAATGGATCTCACTTATTATAAGTAGCTTGAAACATTCAGGTTACCAACTAGGAGACGGTCTGCATCGAGTCCATGGTTATGTGTTGCATTTGCGCGGGCTGAATGGATCACCTGCAATACAATCAAAATGTAGACGAGAGAAGGTAGTATTAAATCAAGCCAATTGTTCTGCAGTTTGAAATGATTTTGCACTGCTCGATACCTGATAGACATCCTTTGCAGCTCGTTTCACAATCAGTTGCAATTGCAACAGAGCGTCTTCAACACGCATTCCACGTACAAGTTTAGCGACCAGATTAACCTTCTTTGGACTCTGTTATCAATAAATCAAATATAGATGGATGATAAAATTAAAAGCTCAAGGGGTGTAACATTAAGGTTTAAGTAAATACTAAAGGTGATTCCATAAAAACTGGTTTAGGGGCATGTTCAAACATGACAAAAAAGTCTTAGTAAGCAAGACGGTCCTTTTCAGCATTAATGAACAAGATATACAATGTTAAGAATCACATCTGTTATCTGACACGATCAAGAACTAAGCCAAAGATCAATCAGAGTTCAGAGAACTACTAATTCAACACAAATCATGAAGCAAAAGAACAAAGTTCAGAATGGCATTTGTTAGGATGCATCATCATTAAGTGAATTAATAATCTGGCAATTATTAATCAGAAACAAATGCAGCCTCAAGCCTTGCAATTAGATATAAGACTTCAAACACAAAATCTTATGGAGTACGGATGATAATAATGAAAAGAACCATGACTTAAATTAATGTATTAAGATATTCTCAAACATGGTTAATTCTTGAAGGACATAATGGCAGAACCAGAAAGATAAAATAGGTTGGACAAGTACCATAATGGATGGATAAGCAAAAGAAGTTGGACGTGATGTACTATAATTTTCAGGGTAACTTCCATTTATTGTATATGGACAGACCATAGCAGAAGCGAGGATGATCTAGCATGAGTAAACAGAACATTAGGCTCAGACACGTCTTTAATCTTTAAGTAGTTTGCTAAACAACATACTACTTAGGTGTGGGGAATTAGTACAATAGAAGATATTTATCTTTCATTTTTTGAGCATTAAATTGCCCTTGCTACCTATTTCATTTCAAAACTTGAATAATATGAACCTACATAAAAATCAATAGACCTGGAGTATCTAACATAAGTCATTACCTCTTATATCCAAGCCAAATACATTGATGAGAAAAATGTATAAAGTCATCTCAGCAATGCGTACAAATTACTTGCACAAAATGCAATTATCAGTTTCAAAATCATAAAATTGGAAACAAGCCTAGTAACACTTGCACAAGAAAAAACAAAAAAAAAGTAAAACTATAAAAAATCTGTGATAGTTGAAGTTTTACTTGGCGACACAGAGAAGTGGTGAACATTTTGTTACTACATCTTAATTTGGAAATGAGAAGTGAAAAATCATGGATAAATTTACAATGGAATCAATGATGTTTGGGATGACCTTATACCTGTCTTATTTTTTTCTTAATAGCTTGAACGGTCAATGGTTTTGATAGCCCATCCTTTTTCTTGGTCTTCAGAGAATCTCCAATGAGAAGAGGAGAAGAGATAGGTACTGCATCAGCTTCAGCCAACAAGCTCCTTGTACTGGAAATTTGCTACAGTAGCACAATGTGGGATCAAATATCAAACATGTATTATTGCTCAAACCTAGATGAAATCTGATAAAATAATCACAGAGAGAATGATAATTTTGACAAGGAACAGCATCTTACCTTTTAAGTGTGTGCAATAAAATGTCATGAAAGACAATGAATAATTTGAGGTTTTAACAACACAATTTTGTAGTATCACAGGAATCCAGTACCTCATTTATAGATATGCTTTGTTTGAAATAAAAAAGGGATACAGTAGACTATTTTTGTGTGCCAGTACAATCTACAAAGTAAACTTTTTAACCGTGTCCTTGAGTTACCAGAAATTGAAAAGCACATTTCAAAGATCAACTTTCTACATGCAAATCCAGAAGATTGATAATTTTGGGAATTAGAAAAGTTAGGTGGCATGACAGTTCAAAGGTAAAGCTTATGCATTAGATGTGCAATTTAAGGCAATTACCAGATGCTGTAGATACTGATAAAGAGGCCTTCCAACTTTTGCAGAAGAAAAATCAGATACTCTCCATGGATGTGCATATTGACCTGCAATAAGAATATTAAATTTTTTATTATCAACCTAAGAAGAGTTAAATTATAATGGTTAAGGTAAATAGAATATCTAAGATTTGAAGGGAAAAAACTAATTTGTGATCAAGTATACAATTTCAAAAGGATTCTACATTTGAAAGTCTTCATTTCAGAGTTCAGACAACGTAAAGATTCCGAGAGTATGTTGTACATGGAGACAGGAAAATCCACAAGCATTCAGGTTAAAAAGGGTAAAGCAGGAGTTTGTACAAGGTAAATTATGTTGAGTTTGTCCAGAACCTGGATTTCATAACAAAGACATTCTTTATGAATAAAATCAAAATCATGTGTGAAAAACTAGATTGACTAATTCACATTAGGATGTCTTGCACAAATAGACATAAAATTTTGGATGGAAATTATTGAAAAGATAAGAGAGTCATGATTACCTGGTGAATGGATCTTTGTGCAGCTGCTATACCCAGTGCTATATGTCCGACAATTCTGCTCAGCCATTGTAGTGACCTGCCAAAAAACAGATCGTAGACAACGTTGCCATCCAGCCATGATCCAGGAACTGCAAGATCCTTAGTCAATCTATATATAATGAAATGAAAGATTAGTAGAAATAATATAAGAAATAAGAGGGCATAGAAACATTGTAACTTTGCTTACATTGGCAAATTTTATAGAAATCATATATTTTAATTTGGCTGTTTCTAAAGGACAATTAGGAATCACTAACCAACAGGGTGACTGTTTATGATGGAGATCATGCCAAACAATCTCATTAAATTAGCGACACCAGAAAGTAAATGTCGTTACAAATTAGCAAGTGTAATCTTTGCTTGATGCATTTGTCATTTTGAAGGTTAGTTTATAACTGAGAAAATCTTGTGGGTGCAAAGAACTACAGTCACAAAAACAGCTGTGAAGTTGTTCAGGAAAGTCAATGTGGTGTTTCATAACTTAGTGAAAATTGATTTTAAAGGTTTAGGTGATTGGTAAAGCTGTGATAAAAGTCAGAGTAAAAATGACATTGAAATGACAAAAACAGACACAGTGAACAATAGAGATAATTAGTATATTAAATATTTTCATCTAAATGTAGAAATCAATAAATGATTTATTTGAATTATACTTTACAATTTTAACATCAACTGAAAGTTTCATAATATGAATATGAATATGTTAGAAAATAAAATGTCAAATACCCAATAATATCTGAATCTCAATAAATGAAGTTTTCCATATATTTATTATAAGTATATTATTCATCATCATTGTGAAGCTTTGTTAGTCCTACCTATTTAGTTGAGATTGGCCATGAATCTTATCCCATTGAGCCCTAAGAAATGTTATATCACTAGTAATATTAGAATAAATTCAATCATTAGTTAAGCAATGTCCTTCTGTTCTCCCTCTGCCACATACTCTTCCAGTCTAACTGATTTACCTCTTTTACCAGTACAGGCTATTTGTTGCTTTTGAACATATTTGTACCATCTCAAGCATTGTTACTCACACCCCAAGTGGATCTCCACAATCATTAACATGGCATGAAAACCACAAAGACAACATGACAATCTCTTTGACACTTGCTAAGCTGTAAATACGATAAAATAAGATGTAGTAGATTAAACTTAAACTTCATAAAATAAGTTACCTACATAAGCAACTAGGAGTCTCTTCAGCTAGTGGCTAGGCGGCTCTTGTTAAACGACCCTTTTAAGGTGGTCTAGGCGACTTAGGTGGATCTAAAGAAAAAATAATATTTTTTTTCTAATTTGTTGGTTCATCTGACATTAGTTATATTGTCTATTTTTTGATTTGTAGCACTATACTAATTAAAAAATAGTTATATGTTTTTTGCAATTTGGATTTATGAATATGAATTATTTAATTTTGTGTGTTGGTATGATGTTTGCTTATGCTGCAATGCGAAAAATGATATGTTTCTTTAATGTTATGTGCTTATTGTTTAGTTATCAATTATTTCTTACTTATTAGTGATTGCAAATTTTTTAGTTTGGTTATTATTGTGATATACATACATTAATATTGGTCATTCTTAACTTAATTTTCTTCTTGCCTCATCATCAACATTATTCTAATGACCCTTTGATTGCCTAGATACTAACAAGTGGGCTAACCACCTACCACCTAGATCTACCTTTTAATACCTAGTATATATGTACTTCAAGTACAAAAGTAAAATAAGATAAATATAACTGAGGAAAATCCCAAAATATAGCAACACTATGTGAAGTGTCATTGGAGTAATCCAACTAGTAAAAATTGATCAACCACAAGAAGGGAAAAAAATCTAAATCTTCTCTCCTTGTGACCCTGGAGGGGCAAGAGGAGTAAGCAAGAAAAACAGAGTGGGAAAGCACCATGAATGAGATTAACAAAGGTTAGATACTCTAGCAAAATAATACACTAAATATATCCACGACAATTTTATTTATGAAGTAACCCACTGCTAAACTACTGTTTTATTTTTTGCGAATACTAATTAAATGAGTGTGATTAGACCCACTCATGGATGCCAGGCCAACGCTCTCCCATATTGAAGATAGGTGACACCAACGAAAAGAAATTACCATGTATAATTGCTATGGTCCAATCATCTAATTGAAGGCTCCATTTGTTATATGAATCATTAACCATAAAATATCATCGTTCACAAGTAATTCTTGTAGTGTTATGCTATGTTATGTTAAGCCTTAAGACCTTCATGTCCTAACTTAAAGTAAGGAATCAGTATATCTGCCGTCTTCAATCTATATTTCTCATCCGCACACCGGGAGAGGAGACGACCAGAGGGTGCTGCGACTGTTCGGAAGTGGGGAAATTGGGGAGCAGACGATAAGGGAAGGGAAGGGACGGCCGAAGAGGTCCGCTGATGCTCTTCAGGAAAGGAGTTGGAAGGAAGGGTTTTTTTTTTCCGGAAAAAAGGAACGGGGAGAGGGAGAAAAAACTGCTGGTGGTGCTGACTGCGACGATTGCTGCGGCCCGCAGGGAAGCGGCGGCGGCTGTCGCCGGAGACGACGACGACGAGGAGAAATAGAAGCCCGCGCAGAAGCAATGAGTGTCTGCGAGAAGCTCCCGAGAGTGGGAAGAGGAGTTCGTGCGGTGGGGATCCGGAAGATGAAGAGAAGGGTCAAGCCGCCCAATTTCCGATCCTTCTTCGCTGCGACTCTACCAGACGACTAAGCGATGGTGGGTCGTTCCTCGGTGGGGATCCATCATCATCATCATCAGAAGTAGTGGATTAAGGAGGAAGGGATTACATTTACCGGTACTCGCTGCTGGTCGGACTTCTGAGGAAGTGTCGATCCCGCGCTCGTCACCGAGTGGTCGGCGCTGATCTCAAGAATGGAAGAGGAGCGGCCGGCGGCGGCGAGTCGCAGGCGACGGCGGCTGGAGGAGAAGCGGGGTAGAGTTAGGGGAAATGACGACTCGGAGATTTTGCAACCGAGAGAGAAAAATTTAAGGGATAATTTCATTTCATCTCATTTCATTCTATTCTACCTGCCATATTTAAATTGTTTTTTTAAAGTACCCCCGGTAGATTTTAAGTGCGTCAAAATGTCCTTGTAATTTCATTTTGTTTTTTCATTTTAGCTCTAATATTTAACAAAATCAAATTCAACTGTTAGCAAACCCCTCCACTATTAACAAAATCAATACCTCTGAATAATATATAACTATATAGAATAGTAAGACATGAAAAAACTAATGACACAAATAAATATATTTGATATTAATTTTTAATAAGAGCATTTGATTGATTTAAAAATAATTTGATTGTAAAACATCTCCCCATTTATTCTGTAATCGATGAAAAAACTAATGAGATAAATCAAAATTTATTAAACTTTAAAATAAGTTTAAAAAATATCTCTGTCTCCTCTCCCACATCCACCATCACTGTACAATTTGAATTTCAATTACCTTCTAAATTTACTTTAATAATCGATTAAAAAATTTTTTATAAAATCAATCAATCTCAAAATTAATCAATTTAAAAAATTAAATATCTAAAATAAAAAAAAATCTCTAACTTTATTATTTACTATGGTATTTGTCCAGTCATCTAAAATGTCCAAACCAAATAAACATACTTTTAAATATTCAAATTCACGCTAATCCTTTAAAATTTAATTAGTATTCATTATCTAAGGACCAATGAGGGCTGAAATTGTATGTGCAATACAAAAGTATTAGTTTGAATCAACTAATCTAAATTATCATTAAGCATATGATTAAATCTAACAAATGATTCTCCAACATACAAAAGGTGAAACGTGCGCCTAACAACACTTTATGAAAATTTAAAATGTAAGTAACATTAGATATGACTATGTACGCATGGTACTTACTAACGTCCCTTGTAACCAATGTCGAAGTTTCATATCTTACACGGGCTATTAAGACATTCGACATAGTACGCATGGTATTTACTAATATTTAGGGGGGGATATGACCACAAATATTGAATTATGAAGCATGATCAAGATATTTGAATATGCCCAAATTTATGTATGATGGAAATAAAGGAACTCTATCTCAATACATGACACAGACCATGAAGGGAAGTAAGACAATAGAGGAGTCTTTTCCAACATCTTGCTCGACAGAAAGGCTACTTCTTAGGACACTGGATAGGGCATCAACTCAAAAGCTCACAATCTCAAACGCTCTGCCTATGTTTTATTAAGCAGCATTTTTCTTCTCCAACAGTATCTCAATCATATCGGCAGCATCTTGCACCGTCTGAATGGTCTGGGCGTTCTTCTTCCTCCACGCTGATACCAAATTCCTCCTCGAGACCCATCACGACCTCAACCTGCATTAGAAATTTGATGTTTAGTAGCCTTATGAAACAATTCCTTCTCTTCAATCAC
>NW_027431438.1:0-3027 GCF_044706935.1 Curcuma longa
ATCTAGGCGCCTAGAACACATAGTGTCACGCCCCGAGGAGACCGTCCGAAAAATTTTGACAGTATTTTCCTAGTAACTATGATAATTCCCTAAATACATGCACAAATACACGGCCAAGGCGGCCGGAAATAGGACTACACGTCCAATAGACACATACAACTACAAACAAATATAGAATAAGGCCCACACGGCCATACAACAGCTAACACATGCAAACTACTCAACATAATCAAATTTTATGAAACAGAAATATCACAAATCCAACAAAATGAATAATCACGATGTAAATCCAACACGACTACTGTAATATGATAAATCTAACCATGACTACAATCTAGACCACAAATACATGTCCTCGGAGGATAAAACATAACTGAAAGAAAACAACTATACTACTACCAACAACCTTCTGATATGAGACAGCAGCAGTCGACCGAAACTCCAAGCTCCAAGTAACCTATCTGCTATCTGGGGAGAAAACAAAACAATCCCCAGGGTCTGGGTAGTGAGCATTAGATGCTCAGTGGGTACAGAATAATATAAGTGCATGATAAGATAAATGGAAGAACAAACACTAATCAACAGGTAATAGGTATCAACAGGTAACAACGAACATGGTGATAAAGAATGGTATCTCAACGGAAATAATAAAGAAAGAATAGCACTACGCAACAAATATGGGTATCAGTTACATGTGAGCATGTAAATAATGGAAGTCGAGCATGGTATATCAACTGAATGATAAAGAAGAAGAATACAAGGCAAGATGTATATATATGATCATGTATGTAATGTCATACAAATGCAATAATCATAGCAAACAAGTGCAACAGTCGTAAACATATGTTTAAAATAAACTATATAGTAATCCTACCAACGAATGCATGGAAAACACGCAACAACCATCACAAACAAATGCAAGTCTCTGTCCGCACTCTGCATTCCCCAGTCACCCTCCTAGAGCACAGTGAACTGAGGGGCTAGACAAGACATACTGCACAGACTCCAACAACAAACCACCAGTAATCTAGTGGAGAGCGGCAGTGTAACAGGAGGGCTATATAGCTAGTCCTGGTTGCACCCAACAATAGTTCAAGTAGGCTCTTTCCACTGAATCACACCACAACACGGTGCAGGGCCAGAGCCAACAAGAACAGCCAACATTGTTGTCCACAACATCTACAACTAATATGGATGCATGATGATCATCCCAACATGTAATAGCTACAGTAATTAGCATGTTCAACAGATATCAAGGGGAGTCAATTTGAGTCAATGGTACAATAGTTAAAACTGTTCTAACAGCGGAAAGTTCAACAAGGATCAAATGGCACAGGTATCAAGCAACGAAAGGTGTAAGGTATCATTTAATTACTAGCATGGATAGCAGGAGTAGCAACAAAATAGCAACAGATCACAATAAAGTCAACAGTAAGTCTCAAGAATTGAAACAAGTAACGAAGTAGGCAACAATGCAATAAGGATAGCAAAAAGGTAATCATGCACTATAAAAAGGAGACCGATGCTGACCAAGCACAGGAGTACTCACTTGATCAGATGATCGTCGACAATCGAATCCTAGAAATACAAGACCACAAATAAATCAGGGTCCTGCAAAAATAACAATACAATACTTACTACAACCATACTGTATCAAATTATAGTAATTAAAATTCTATAACTTACTCCCACTCATCCAATTAACCCTAACCCATGGTTAAAGATTAATTCAATATTTACTCGCAACTAAACTAATAAAATCATACCAAAATCATAATTGGTTTTAACTCTAATTTAACCTAACCCAAAGTTTGGTTAATCTAACCATTTAGATCTTGTTAACACAACCTAATATAAAATCCTTAAAACAATTCACTTGCCCTAGAACAGATCAATTCGACACATACAAATGACCCCTCAACAAATCAGTCCACAATCCAACAGAACTCCTCAATTCGTTCTAACCGGAATAAAGACTCCAAGCCACAAACTCCATTATTAACCCATACAATCGACTTGAAATCAACAAGAAATTACCTCAAATCTATGTCTCGTTCCAAGCCCTAGCTCACTGCTGCACCCTACTAACTTTGCTTACACGGCTCTATTCAAAGAAAACAGGGCAGATCTAATCATACCGGCACCAAACAAAGCATAAGGATCCAACCATCTCAATAAGAACTTACCCCTAATTGAAGCCTAATCAAGCTCGAATTCCTCCTCTGCTCCTTTCCTTGCGGCAGCAATCCGAGAACAAAAACTTCCAATCGGCAGCCTACCTCACTGAACCGTGGGAACGGAGAAGTCAAGATCCATGGGAAACCAAAGCATGCTGAAGAAATTCATCTCCTAAACCACAAAAATCCGAAACCTACCTCAAGATCCAGTCGGTCCAAGCCCTAGCTCCGTTCCAAAGCCTAATCAAGCCAACTCTTCTTCACCGGCAGTGGACGGTGAAGGCGCTGCGGTGGAGGGCTAGGCATGCAGCTAGGGGAGGAGATCTCGCCGGCAGCGAGGGGAAAATGGCTTCTTCTCCGTGCTATTCGCGACGAAGGCAGCGGTGTTGGGCAGCCAGGCGGCAGAAGGTGGTGGCTTCAATCGGCGGCTGAGCGAGCAAAGGAAGAACATGAGGAAGGGAAGAAGAAGAGAAGAGGGGACGGCGTCGACAAATGTGGGCGGCGGCGGCAGAAGATGAGGAAGAGGAGAAGCGACAGCGTTCGATCGGGAGAAGGTAGAAAGGGATAGCGATAAGGAGAAGGCCTCGGCACCGTAGGTTTTTTTTATTGATTCCTTAATGGATCCCTAATGGTTTGGGTTTAAACCATTAAGCTATTAACCCATCCTATACCTCAACTATTAATTTAATTAGCTGAGTTAGGGTTTGATCAATCCAACAAATCAACTCATAATTAACTTAATTAAATCCATCTTCCATAAACCCCATAAATAAAGGTTAGTTATATTTTATGATTTACCCCTTTAGGTTTTGATATTTTACATTCTCCCCCACTAACAAAAATTTGGTCT
>NW_027431439.1:0-1506 GCF_044706935.1 Curcuma longa
TGACCCAATCTTCTGTGCCACAACTCAGTTTCCTCTTGTTGTGTTAGGAAACACTTTATTGAGGATGTGGTTAAATCAATTGTGTAGATATTATTTTTCCTAAGTCCCTTAAGTATGATTTCAGGATTTTCAATATTTTTAACTAAACAGCCAGATTTATCAAAGGTTACTAAATATCCACTATCACACAATTGACTTATACTTAGAAGATTAAAATTGAAATTTTCAACTAGTAGAACTTTTGAATAACAATTCGGAACTAGTACCCATATCAGCCCTTCCTATTACCTTAAGTTTACCGTCGTTGCTGAATGCAACTGATCCTAGGTTCTTTAGTTTGAGCTTGGTAAACTTCAACCTATCTCCAGTCATATGTCTGGAGCATCCACTGTCTAACATCCATTGATCCAATTCCTATAAAGTAGTTAAATTGGATTCGTTGGATCGATTCGTAATTGACAGTTCGATTGAAGTAAACTTTTGAACAAGTAATTTTAAGTTTTTTTTTTAAAGTTTTTTTTTATTGATCCTTAATTAATTTGAATTAAATTAATTTAGAATATCAATTTGTATTTAAATTTAATATTTAATTTGAATTTCAAATTTTGGATTTTAATTTGAATTTTAAAGATTAATTGAATTTTAAAATTGATCCTTAATCATCTCACCCGATCTAAATTAGCAATCAAGGAATCCTATGATATTGTGAGATGAATTAGATTTAATTTTTGGTCTTTTGTAATAAACTTTATGAAATAAAGTATCATGTTTTAGTCAAATGATTGCAATAGTGAATTTTACAATAAAGTCCTCTTAATTCGCATTGTAGATAACTTGGTATCTATGAGACACAAGACCATGATTATCAGTCCCTTGTGAATTATAAAGTAAGTCTCACAACCAAGATGACGTTGGACAACCCATCGGGAACGGTTGTAGTGTAATTCGTTGACTGTCTTGACTGTAGAATTACACTAGTGCACTTTGTGTGTATTGAGTAGGACCATTGAGGTTGTTCGATTTACTCTGACTCACAAATTGAACAAGACCTCTGTTATTAGGGACTATTAATTAATCAACTACTGTTACGGTTAGGTATCACAGTTGAGAAGAAGAAGAAGAAGCGCGAATGTGACGTCATTTGTCTGCAAGAAGCTCCAGGTTTTATCGGAAGACGACGAGTAGATCGTAACATTTTTAAAACGTGATTGTCATTTTCCTGAACAGAATTTATAATAATATATCAATCCCCATTGATGGCCTAACTTATGTACGTGTACTCCTCCTCCCTTGGGCTTCAAGCGGACTGGCAAGCTGCCGGATCGGAGAAGATATATTTCGTTGATTCGAACATAAATACTAGAAATAATGATGCAGCAAATAATTATTGATTCTGTTGATTTAAACACAAATATCAAAAATAATCTTTTAAACCCTGTTATTTGACAAAATATGAGGAGACAAACAATCAAATTTAACGTTTGAGAAGAAATGACACAGTCGCAA
>NW_027431440.1:0-1734 GCF_044706935.1 Curcuma longa
AAGAAATTAAATCCAACATCTGATGCTTACAATAATGGAGTGGAACACCAATATAGAGAATTCAGAAAGTCCCGAGATGAAGATTACAGAAGAGAGTACATTGTGGACTCATTTTGGTGCACTACAAGATATCTTCGTACTCGAAAACCAACTTCCTTTCTTTCTTCTTGAAACTTTGTACAACTCTGCATTTCCTCGCGGCCCTTCCTTTCGAAATCTAACATTCGAGTTCATCCGCATGCATACCAAAAGCAGCTTGGAACTTCCCTCCAACAATGAGACTTGTCACCACATAATTCATCTTTTTCTTTCTTGCATTGATCCGACAACAAACCATGGAACAGTATCGTTGTCATCAAATCTGTCCTTGTCTTTTCGAAATGCTAACCTCGAGGAGCATCTCCATGGCCCTTACTTACGATGGATTCCTAGTGCTACAGTATTCAATGAAGCTGGAGTTCGCTTCCAAAGAAAATGGAGATGCAAGAATTTCCTAGACATTACGTTTACGTTGTATAACGGCAAGTTGGAGATATCCCCAAGTTCAAATACACGACCACACCAACACGCTCTGGAGAAATCTTATCGCGTACGAGCAATGTTCAACGGATTCCAAGTTCCATTTAACATCCTATGTGGTGTTTATGGATTACCTCATCGATACGGCAGCAGATGCCAAATTGCTTCAACGACGTGAAATCATTATTGGCGACATAGGAGACGGGCAAAAAATTGCCACTCTATTAACGAACTTGCCAGGCATGTCTGCTTTAAGCGAAATGATTTCTACCTTGGGGACGTCATCAATGACTTGAGGAAGCGGCGCGCCAATAAAAACATCGCATGGCGCGAAAGGTTGAATCGCGATTATTTTACTAATCCTTGGGCAGTTATCTCATTATATAATGCTGTTGTACTACTTGTTCTTACTGTGACACAAACCGTGTATGCTGTTGCTAGCTATGAGCGATCGTCAAAGTAGCTAGCTTCCTCACTTAAAAGTAGATTGTCAGTCAGAACGTACGAGGGAATGCTAGCTAGCTTCTTGTTGTTTAGAAACTATGTTTTGTTGCTTATGAAGGACCTACGTATCATATGCGTGTGTACGAAGATATGTGTCGTTGGTGAATAAAGGGATATTAATTTCCTAAATTCTATAAATTCAGATGTCTTGGTTGTTTCTTTTCATGTTATCCATCCTATCAAGGAACTTGTTGAGAAGGTTAGGACTTCCATGGACGTAATTTGTTAGATCAAATTAGAGAGTCCGTTTCGCCTTAAATCTCATTAAGTCGAGCATCAGCAGGAGCTCTACCACGCACCTTTTCATGGGAAAACATAACATTAGTCTCCCATCACCACTAAATCCTCTCACATTTGCTTCCTATCGTCAAGAGCATTAATTAATTGTAGCTGCATTACAACAGATAATTTTGCAACCTTATTATCACAGTCAAGAAACAAAACTCTCACCTGATGAACTTGATATATAATTCCATAGCGACCATATTCTCCTTCTGGATCATCTTTAATACCTCCATAACGAATTAAAAACAATCAGAAATCGATCAGCTTGGAAATTCCAGCAGCCTTATTCTGATCACTAACATGAGTTTAATTTCCAAAATGAAAACAACCATCCAAATATTATGAGACTTCATTATATTAATTAGATACGTTCCTTTATTGCAACTTGTTTAGCAAGCCCACTTCAACCATTAATTAATATATATT
>NW_027431441.1:0-10620 GCF_044706935.1 Curcuma longa
GCAGCATTTTATGTTGGAGGTCGGCCAGGTAGTACGATCCTCCTGCTATTCGGCCGGTAACTTGGTAGGGCCCTTTCCACTTGGGTTCGAGCTCACCCAATCCTTTCATGGGTGTCCTTCTTTCCAAACGAAATTCCCCACGTGAAAGGAGCGGAATCGAACCCGTTGGTTGTACATTTGCCCCATGCGCCGTTGATAAGCATCTGGCCGTGCGTTGGTTGTCTCTGGTGTCCGTGATGAGGTCAAGCTCAACGGCTCTTCGGACAGCGTTCTCCTCAGGGTTATCATAGGTCTCCACCCATATGGATCGACATCCTATCTCAACTGGCACCACGACTTCTTCTTCATAGACCAGATGAAGTGGCTTCAGCTCTGTGCTATTTTTGCGCGTAGTCCTATATGCCCAGAAGATGTCAGGGAGCTCGTCCACCCACGAGCCTCCTACGTGGTCTAGCTTCGTCTTTAGTCCTGTGACATGCTCGCGGTTGATGACTTCTGTCTGTTCGTTACTCTGTGGGTAGTGGACCGAGGTGAAGGTTTGCCGTATCTGTAAGCCGAGTGAGGTCGGCTCCTTGTCGACGATAGCCACGCCACCAGACAGGGTAATGTCGCGTCAACCGGTAGTTCCAAGTCGAAGGAGAGGGCCTGCAGAGATGATTTAGCACAGTTGCGCGTCCGAGCTCATCACATCACCTGTTTGTTGATGAGAGGTCTGTCTTCACTTGTCAGCAAGGTTGAGAGCTCGGTAGCATCGTACGCGAGCAGCTCATGATAATCATCAGCTTGGCAAGGATTGTAGTTGAATGCAGCGAGGTCGGGAGCTCAGCAACAGCGAGGTTCGGAGCTCGGTAGCAAAGAGATCGGGAGCTCAACAACAGCGAGGTTCGGAGCTCGGCAGCAAAGAGGTCGGGAGCTCGGCAGCAAAGAGGTCGGGAGCTCAGCAACAGCGAGGTTCGGAGCTCGGCAGTAAAGAGGTTCGGAGCTCGGCAGCAAAGAGGTCGGGAGCTCAGCAACAGCGAGGTTCGGAGCTCGGTAGCAAAGAGATCGGGAGCTCAGCAACAGCGAGGTTCGGAGCTCGACAGTAAAGAGGTTCGGAGCTCGGCAGCAAAGAGGTCGGGAGCTCAGCAACAGCGAGGTTCGGAGCTCGGCAGTAAAGAGGTTCGGAGCTCGGCAGCAAAGAGGTCAGGAGCTCGGCAGCAAAGAGGTCAGTAAAGAGGGGAGCTCAGCAGCAGCGAGGTTCGGAGCTCGAGCTCAGCAGAGAGATCGGGAGCTCAGCAACAGCGAGGTTCGGAGCTCGGCAGTAAAGAGGTTCGGAGCTCGGCAGCAAAGAGGTCGGGAGCTCAGCAACAGCGAGGTTCGGAGCTCGGACAGTAAAGAGGTTCGGAGCTCGGCAGCAAAGAGGTCGGGAGCTCAGCAACAGCGAGGCTCAGTAAAGAGGTTCGGAGCTCGGCAGCAAAGAGGTCAGGAGCTCGGCAGCAAAGAGATCGGGAGCTCAGTAACAGCGAGGTTCGGAGCTCGGCAGGTCAGCGAGTGTAGAGCTCGGAAGGTCGGATCGGCCTGCGTAAGGCTAATTCATCGAGCACGGGGCTCGGAATCCAGCCTGTCGTAAGGCTAATTCATCGAGCACGGAGCTCGAAAGGTCATCGAGCACGGAGCTCGGAAGGTCCTCGAGCGCGGAGCTCGGAAGTTCATCGAGCGCGGGGCTCGGAATCCAGCCTGTCGTAAGGCTAATTCATCGAGCACGGAGCTCGGAAGGTCATCGAGCACGGAGCTCGGAAGGTCCTCGAGCGCGGAGCTCGGAAGTTCATCAGAAGCGAGCGCGGAGCTCGAATCCAGCCTGTCGTAAGGCTAATTCATCGAGCATGGAGCTCGGAAGGTCATCGAGCACGGAGCTCGGAAGGTCCTCGAGCGCGGAGCTCGGAAGTTCATCGAGCACGGAGCTCGGAATCCAGCCTGTCGTAAGGCTAACTCATCGAGCATGGAGCTCGGAAGCCCATTGAGCGCGGAGCTCAGAAGATCATCGAGCGCGAAGCCCGGAAGTTCATCGAGCGCGGAGCTCGGAATCCAGCCTGTCGTAAGGCTAACTCATCGAGCATGGAGCTCGGAAGTCCATTGAGCGCGGAGCTCGGAAGATCATCGAGCGCGAAGCCCGGAAAGTCATCGAGCGCGGAGCTCGGCGTCCAGCCTGTCGTAAGGCTAACTCATCGAGCATGGAGCTCGGAAGTCCATTGAGCGCGGAGCTCGGAAGATCATCGAGCGCGGAGCTCGGAAGTTCATCGAGCGCGAAGCTCGGAATCCAGCCTGTCGTAAGGCTAATTCATCGAGCACGGAGCTCGGAAGGTCATTGAGCGAGCGCGAAGCTCGGAAGGTCAGCGAGCGCGGAGCTCGAAGATCATCGAGCGCGAAGCCCGGAAGTTCATCGAGCGCGGAGCTCGAAATCCAGCCTGTCGTAAGGCTAACTCATCGAGCATGGAGCTCGGAGCACGAGTGCGAAGCTCGAAGATCATCGAGCGCGAAGCCCAGAAAGTCATCGAGCGCGGAGCTCGGGAGCTCGGAATCCAGGAGCTCGGAAGGTCCTAAGCTCGAAAATTCATCGAGCGGAGCTCGGAAGCCCATTGAGCGCGAGCTCGGAAGCGAGCGCGAAGCCCGGAAGTTCATCGAGCGCGGAGCTCGAAATCCAGCCTGTCGTAAGGCTAACTCATCGAGCATGGAGCTCGGAAGTCCATCGAGCGCGAAGCCCGGAAGAGTCATCGAGCGCGAAGCCCGGAAGGTTATCGAGCGCAGAGCTCGGCCCTTGAAAAGAAGAGCTCATCGTTGCTTGCTGTGGGGAGGAAAGAAGAGCTTGTTGAGCTCATCGTTGCTTGGGTGACAACTTTCTTCAGTTCCCACATGAACTCTTCTTGGGTTCAGTGAGGGATCAAGAGGAGAGGAGTTGTTGATCATGTTGGGAAGGAACAGAAGGCGCAAATCCAGATCTCATTGCAACTTTGCGGCTTAAGGAGATGTTGCAAACGACAAGCAGCGCGTGGGCCACCCGATGTGCTTTACGGCACACTCGAAACTTATGTTTTGCTGCCCCATGTTTCCTCCCATAGCTTTGATCATGTCAAGGGTGAAGAAGAGGTTGGTGGACTAGCAGCGAAGGAAGAGGCGCATGCGACGGCGGCGGAGAGAAGAGCAGCAGGCCATCGCGGAGACGGCGGAGGTCGGCGCGCAGGAGCAGGAAGAGGCGCATGCGACGGCGGCGGAGAGAAGAGCAGCAGGCCATCGCGGAGACGGCGGAGACGGCGGAGGTCGGCGCGCAGGAGCAGGAAGAGGCGCATGCGACGGCGGCGGAGAGAGGAGCAGCAAGTCATCGCGGAGACGGCGGAGGTCGACGCGCAGGAGCAGGAAGAGGCGCATGCGACGGCGGCGGAGAGAAGAGCAGCAGGCCATCGCGGAGACGGCGGAGGTCGGCGCGCAGGAGAAAGGATGGGATTCCCCCGAGAGACGAAAACTGGAGCTCCTACGAATGCGAAATTAGAATAGGATTTTTTTTATTTTTATGCCCCTATTAAAAGGGTTTAGAGAAGGAAATTGAAAAAGGAAATATTAAAAATTAGAAAAGATGATTTACGTGACTACGTGTTAGGATTTCATCATGTTAGTCTAATAAAAATAAAATAAATTTTTGGAGGCTTAGCTTTTTGACGGAGGCTGCTTTTTGCTGTTGCCCAGAAGATTGAGAGGAGAAAATTCGGGTCATCGTAGCTTTTCTTTCCGATGGAGCCGTGATTATTACTGGTTCTTCCGGTGTAATCACCCAGCGTCTCAGCTCAGTTTTCCCACAGACGGCGCCAAAATGTTCCGGCCAAAATTCGCCGTGGATGATTTATACGCCAGATCAGAACTGTGCTCCCCGGAAAGAATCGCCAGGAGAGGGGACCTGAAAATCACTAAGAAAAAGAGAGGGTTAGAATGGTGCCGGGGGACCCCGGCAAGCCACTCCGACGCTCAAGTTAGAACCGAGATAGAAGAAATACAAGCGTGTATAAAATTGAGAGAAATAAAGAGAAAGAGAGAGAGAGCCCCCTTTTCCTTCATACCTGCAGGGTTTATATAATACCAGGGGGGAGCGTTATTTGTGGAGATCGGCGCATCTGATTGGTTGTTGACATGGTAAGGATAATCTTTTGAGGTTTTCGAATATCAAGGGTTCAGATTTACTGATCTTCATCTAACGGTCTGGTGCATTAATATGCAGGTTTTTAGGGGGGGCCAAGTTTGAGGAATTGGTCGTTATCCTTATCCCTTTAATTTGGTTGGATGGTAACGAGCCGGGACAGAGACCAATCCAAGTTCTGTGGATTTTACAATGCTTTTAAGTCTCACCATGTCCTAAAGTCTCAAATTCAAGACCTTCCTAGTCGTGCACAGATTATTTTCAAAAATTCAATCGGCATGTCAATTGACACAGAACTATAACTTCATTTAGGAGATTCAGAATAAAGATTGCACACCATATCTAACTACTATACACTCTTCTCTTCCATTCTATATCCAAGTTTCAGAATTTTAAATCGTATAGGTTTATTAATGAGTTTCGATCAAAATTCATTGATCATCTTAGCCAGCTTTAATGAGACTCAATTTAATCCTATAGGTTTCTACAATATTTTTCAATTTTATCGTACCCTAAAATCTCATATTCAATGCCTTCCTAACTGTTCAGAGTGTTGGTGCAATCAACCCCTAGTCAAGATTTGATCAGGTTGACCAAACTAGAGTTAGCTCGAGTTTACTTGAGTTGAAATTTTGATGTTTGATCAATATGTTAGTTGGTCGAGTGAGGTGTCAAGTAGGTCATGATTGATTGGATACTTGACCGTCGATAAATATGTTAGTTAGTTAAGAAACATTTAAGTATGTTAAAATTGACCTGATACTTACGGTGAAAAAATCTAAGTGTGTCATGGTTCACCAGACACTTGACGGTCGGAAGTCCATATGATGATGTTTTGACGAAATCAACATCATATGATGGTGATATTTTTAATAAGTGATAAACACTAAGTGTTATGTTCTCAAGGATGTTCGCATCTCCACAATGACATGATATTGTCCACTTTTAACCTAGATATTGTCCACTTTGAGTCTAAGCCCTCATGGCTTTATTCTTGGGCTCTCCCCAAAAGACCTCATACCAATGGAGATACTTTCCATCCTTTTAACCCCAAAAGGCCTTATACTAATAGAGATACTTTCCATCCTTTTAAACTCATAATCAGACCCCCAATGTGCTTTAGATGTGGGACTACCCACTAGAACTTTTTGCAACCCAACAATCCCCCTCAAACCCCACCAAACGTCATTTTTCTTTTTGCCCCTCGGTCCATCCGACCTACTAGAACTTCCACCTAGTCGCAACTAGGACTTTTTGCCCCTCGGTCTACCTGACCTACTAGGACTTCCCACCTAGTCGCAACTAGAACTTTTTTGCCCCTCGGTCTTCCCAACCTACTAGGACTTCTCACCTGGTGTTTGGTCCTCTTGATTCAGACACAGGAGCACCCACTTCCTTTGTTTAAGGTTCAAACCACATTGGTTAAATCTGGATCATAGCTCTTCCGGCGGTTAGTCCGGTGAAGAGCAGTCTCACTCTGATACCACTTGTTAAAATCGATGGAATCAAAATATCTCCACAATGGTATGATATTGTCCACTTTGGGCCTAAACCCTCATGACTTTGTTCTTGGGCTCTCCCCAAAAGACCTTATACCAATGGAGATACTTTCTATCCTTTTTAACCCATGATTTTTTCCATATGCTTTAGATGTGGGACTATGTTTGCACCCTTGTAACCCAACACTAAGATGATAATATTTTGATGAAATCAACACCAAAGTGATGATGATTTGATTAAAACAGAACCAAAGTATTTTTTTAGTTTTAGTTATTTAATTTTTAATTTTGTTTTTTTTAATTTTGTTATAATTTTCTCTTTTACCAATTAAAAAGATTAAATTTTTTTGTATTTTAAATTTTTTAAGTTTTATCAAAAACTCTAAAATTAAAAATATTAATAATTAAATTTACGAAATTATAATGAGTTTAATGACATATTTTTAAAAAAAATGAGTTTTTTAGGATTATCAATTACTTTTGTACAAAACTCATAAAATAATCATTTTTTTATTAATTTGGTTCAGTTGATTGAGTTTGGTTTGATTCAAATTTTTTTTAAAAAAACTTTGTTTAGGACTTAAGAAGGAAGAGTATTTTGGTTGAATGATCAACCAAAATTTATTTAGAAAAATAAATAAATCAAATAAAATTTTAATTTGACTTAGTTTTATTTTTCGATTAAATCAAATAAAGAACCCAACCTCTGTATATATATATAGGCATACATATAAAAAAATAAGATCATTTTTTTCTGCGATATCAATTTTTAAATTTATTCTTAAAATAAAATATTTTATGATTTTGAGATCTGTATTACAACTAATATAGATAATTAATTAAATTTAAATATTATCATGATTTACAAGTTTAATATGAACCAACAAGGAAGGAACGGAACGGAATACTGTCTCTCTACAATGATCCTTAATTTATTCGTTTGAGACGATCGAGAAGGGGTCATGACTCTTGTGTGTTTGGATGCTCCTCCGATCCTGCTTCGCCTTTTGATTCTTTTAACGCGTCTGTCTGATGGGGCTTGTCAGCTCGCAAGCAGACTGCTTCAACATTCCTGAGAGTACTGAGGCCAGCCCATGCATGCAGTACCTGTCTTAACGTACGTTACGCAGAGCAGCTGGCTCGTGTAGTAATCCAACATAACCAGAATCTTTGAAGAAATCTAACTGAGGATAGGATCAACTGGCTGCCAGCTGCATGCATGCCTGTTTCATCTCATCGTTGGTAAACAATCTGATCAGAATCTTTGAAGCAATCAATATATATCATGATGACGATGAGGGTAAGGAATAGGAAGCAGGAGGAGTTGACATTGGGTTCGAAGAGTTGAATATCTAAATTAAAAATTAATATATGTCAACTAAAGCATGTTTTTGTGTTTACCGTGTAAAAGAAATTGAGAATGAATTGTGTAGATCCACACGACAATTCAAGTTCAATATTTAGTAAGAATCGTGCTCAAGAGTTAATTCATAAAATAGCTAATTGCTTATCGTGTATATCGAGCAATTATGGGATTTCTTTTATATTATTTTATATATAATATAAAAGAAATAAAAGCGAATTCCCCTCGAAGAGGTAGTTAGTTAAAACATCTCATAATTTTAATTTGTTCCTATACGATAAAAAAATATTTGTCAATATAATCTAATAATTAAACAGGAAAATTATAGCATTTAAATGTAAACTCGAACTCAATTAGAACCAAAATAAAATTTTAAATTCAAATTAAATGTGAATTTAACTAATATGCAAGTAATTCATTTTCATCCCTTTGATATATAGTATACTACTAATTCATCTAAGGAAATAATTATAGCCAGTGTTTAAATTAATATCCTATACAAATACAATAATTATAAATAATTATAGCTAAAAATATTAAGAGTATGAAAAACTTAGATGCCATTTTCTATAAGTTAAGTTACATGAGTATTATGAAAAATAAAAATATATATTTTTTGTTAATTGGTATATATGTTAAGCTTAAGATAACATTTTATAGAAATTAAAAATAATAGTAATACCACAGGAATTTTTCTAAGATGCAAAATTTGGGAAAGGGGCCTTCATATGTATTCTACCTAATGAACGTGGCTTATGATGGACCACAATTGTGTGCATACTTCACATTCTCTAATTAATTAATCTCTAAGTAATTAATCTCTCATAAGGCTTATTGGATTAATCGGACGATATCTAAGCGGCGCGGAAATGGCGATTTTAAGCAAGGAGCCAATCAATTAATTATGCATGGGAGGCCTTCTTTACGTAACTAGAATAAAACTCATGGTCCCGGGGCAATGGTACCGCGGTAGGACATTTAGGTTGTCACTCAGGCATCTGCGATTCGATCCCCAGCTACGACGTATTTGCAGGAATTTTCTTTTAAATAGGGAGCGCATTAATCAAAGGATGTTGAGCGTCTATGTTGGTCGTTGCGTACACTTCCCGATTTATCCTGATGGCCGGTGAGAAACTTCCGTGTCTATTGACAGAAATAGTCAATAGGACTAATTGGGATTTATCATTTTTTTTTAAGATCTTATCTTTAATAATATCATATTAATATTTAGCTTTAATTTCATTATTCCGAGAAAAACTCGAGCTTTCTACGTACTAGGAAATTAATCAATTTGTAATACATATAAAATAGTTAAATGATATTTAACCTTCTAAACTATTTAATTTTTTTTCTTTGAAAAAAAGACCTAATTCAATCGAAAATTGAGAATCTAGCTTTCTATAGAAATTATATAATTAATTATACTTCTGGTGGAAAAATTGACCACAAAATGGAGGCCTAAAATTTCCAAACATGAGCATTCGCCAGCTTATTAACCAAGACATGACGGCACGCTCTCCTTCCCCTAATTGCTTGCCTCTATATATTTATTCTCCGGTGGCTCAACTATTCCAATAAACTGCAATTTCTCTCTCTCTCTCTCTCTCTCTCTCGCTCGCTCCATGGAGTCTAGTGGCGTCACCACCAGCTTCCACCACTTCTCCAACTGTTCTAATTCCTCCCCTACGCCGTCGTCGCCCATCTCGTCCCCGCCGGCGCCGGCCGCAATCTCAGTCTTGAACTCTTTCCAATTCATCAAAGTACTTAGACTTATGGCACAACAAGTAAATGTATCTATACTTCGAATAGTCGTCTATAAAATAGATGAAATATTCGAAACCACCTCTCACCTGGATAGTTATAGGTCCACACAAATCAGAATGAACCAATTCTAACACTTCTTTGGCTCTATACCCCTTTGCCTTAAAAGGCATGTTGGTCATTTTTCCTTCTAAGTAGGATTCGTAGGTTGGTAATATTTTCCACCACCAGTGAACCTAAAGGTCCATCGGCTATTAACCTTTGAATTCTACTAAAGTTAATATTACCTAACCTTAGATGCCAAAGATATGTTTGGTTCACTTGCGAAGGTTCTTTTCTCTTATTAAAATTAGAAGATGTGTTATTAATTTCCATTTATTGCATCGTGGGAGTTATTTGATTAAGAGTATAATTGTCAACCAACGTACTAGAATAGATATTGACCTTGTTTTTCTTGATAACAACTTTGTTACCAAAAGAAACGAAATATCCATTCTTAATATTTTAGAAACTGAAATTAAATTCTTTCTAAAATATGGTACGTAAAGACAATTCCTTATAATCAAAGTTTTATTTTTCTCAGAAGATAAATAAATATCTCCCACTGCAATAGCTGCCACTTTCGTAGCATTGCCCATGTAAACGGTAATCTTTCCTTCACTTAGTTGTTGGGTTTACTGAAAAACCTGCAAAGAATTGCAGGCATGATTAGTGGCTTTCGTATCTACAGACCAAGTAGATAACACCACTAAACATATTTCAACTTGTAATACCCGCAATTTTCCTTAAATAATTCTTGGATAATAAGATAATGAATGATTGCTCTAAAGGAATTTAATTTCTCTATGTGTCAAGATGATTTAACGGGTTAATTCCATGTGGGCTTGCAAAAAGGTAAAATAAAAGAAAAATTAATGGAGGAGCTGGGGATTGATCCCTGGACCTCATGGATGGCGAGCCTAGTAGAAGCATGAGTTAACCAAGTATGCTAACAAGTTATCTTGTTAGAGACACATAGAGAAATAAATGTAAAGAAGAAGATAAAGGAAGAGAGGTTATAAAAGGCAGTATACAATTACTTCTCTCTATGATATTCTTTCCACTCAATCAAGATTTTTCTTGATATGTATGGGGTTGCCGAAACTTTAAGAGAGGAAAGAGCAAATTCGAAATTTAAATTTCGAAGGATAAGGAATTAAGATCCCCACGAATGGTAAGTTTAGATATTTGCTTAATCGGCTAATTTCCTTTCCCCTAAGATTTGGTTTTTTTCTTTCCTTATTTAGAGGGGTGGCCGAAACTCTTAGAAGGAAAGGATTCGAAAGCTAATAAGGGGAAAGAAAGGAAAGCCTTGGTCGGCCAAGGAAGGAGGGGAAGAAAGGAAAGAGTTAAGGAGGGAATTTCATGCCAAGTAAGGAAGGGAATACATGGAAAGGTTTCCACCTCATGGCTCCCTCCACTTATATAACCAAACTCTCTCCCTCTCCTCTCATTCTTTCCACGCCAACTCAACCTCTCCCTCTCCTCTCCCCTTGTGACCGAAAACCCCAAGCCTCTCAAGTGGCCGGCGCCCCTACAAGCAAGAGGAAGAAAACAACAAGGAAAGAAGTTTAAGGTAAGGGAGTGGTAAGAGTAGCCGCCTCGGTTTTCTCTCCATCTTTTCTTCTACCCTTATCTAACCGAAACTCTTCTCCTTCTCCTCTTCTTGTGGCCGAAAGTCTCCAAGGGGGACAAGTGGCCGGCGCTTCCAACCAAACAAGGGAAAGACAAGGAGACAAGGGCTCTAAGAAAGGACGCGAAGGAAATAACGACAAGTTCATTGGTATAATAAAATC
>NW_027431442.1:0-1674 GCF_044706935.1 Curcuma longa
GATATAAAGTGGGATTATATTATAGAATTTAATACTGTAATTGATACAGTATCATTATAGTAAATGTGGTGTTGTGATTTATTTCAGGACCTTGATTGTATTGGTCCTACTATATTCGGAGGTTGGATATATTTCTGGGGGTTCGGTTGTAGACAGACGTCTGACTCAGGTGGGTACCCTGTACTTGGTCACTACAGGTTCTTCTATTCCAGTGCATGTATTATTTTTATCTTGTGATCCTATTGATACCCCTGTTGGTTGTGATAGTATCTAGTGGATACATTTGATCATCTTTGCTTGATACCTGCTTTTGACCTTATGATGATCTACTGTTGCCATGTTGATACCCTTGTTATCTGTATCATGTTGATTCCTGTATGACTCGTTGCTTGATACCTGTAGTATGATCACACTTGATCTATCCATGGTTAGATTAGTTCTCACTATGATATTATGGACATATATTTACCTCTGTTGATTCTGTTGATCATGCTAATTGACTTTAGCTATTACATGTTGGGATGATTAGCATACATCCATGATAGTTGTAGGTATTTCTGTTGGTGGATCTTACCTGCACCGTGTTGTGGTGCCTTACATAGGTAAGATGTTGCACTACAGTTGGGTGCACCAGGACTGGCTACATTGCCCTCCTGCCACACTGCCCCTCCCCACTTATCTTTAGTGGTCAGTTGTCGGAGCTGGCAGTATGTCCTGTCTGGCCCCTCAGTTCACTGCTCTATGGGGGTGACTGGGGAATGTAGAGTGCGGACAGTGACGGATATTTTAGTTGCTATGGTTGCTACGTATTTACATGCACCGTTGGTAGGTTGATATAAATATTTATTTTATTTGCATCATATGCTTACGATTGTTGCACTTGCTTGCTATGACTGTTGCACTTGTATGCCATTACATACATGCTTACATGTTATGATTATGATACCTGTTGCACTGCATGATCCTTCTTTAATAGAACCAGTTATTACACCATGTTCTATACCTGGATACATGATACCTTGTTGATACCTGATACCATGTACATATTTTCCATTTATTCTGTACATGTTACTTTGGCTGTACTCTTTTATCATATCTGTTGTTACCTTTACATGCACTTCATACCTGTACCCACTGAGTATCTAATGCTCACTACCCAGACCCTGGGGTTATTTGATTTTCTCCCCAGGTATCAGATAGGTTATCTTGGAGCTTGGAGACTTGGTCGCCAGCTGCTATCTCACATTCAGGAGTTTGTCATTGTTGGTATTGTTATAGTTGTGTTTCCATTTGAGACTTGTAGTGTGGACATGGACTGTATTGCTTTGGATTTGTATTCGTGGTATTCGTAGTTCGGATTTACGACGTTTTCGCTACGTGGATTTCCTACATGTTGTTGTGGATTTGATATTACATGCATGAGTTAGTGGTTGTGGTCGTGTAGGCCTTATATGCATTTTGATGTGTGTTGTGTGTATTGTTTGGACGAGTAGTCCTATTCCAGCCGCCTGTGGCTGAGTATATTTGCATGTATTTAGGGAATTGTCGCGGTTACAGGGGAGATGCTGCCGAAATGTTTCGGACGGCCTTCCCGGGACGTAACACTTGAATGTCATACTATTTTCTTTGACACTTGGGTATTGGATACTGAGTGTGATTTATGTTGGTGCAGAG
>NW_027431443.1:0-4205 GCF_044706935.1 Curcuma longa
GTCCGTCAAGGCTCGGATAAGGGCGGGCGTTACATCTCATCATTAGCAATACATACAAAAAGGATAAAATAAAAAATAATAGCAAAAATGAAAATAAAAATTTGGATTAATCAAATTGTAAATAAAACTAATATCAATAAAACACAATCCCCAGCAATGATGTCAAAAACTTAATACTATGTGAAAACTCAAGTGCACGGTCATTGTTAAATAATAAAATTATTATCCTCTGAAACTGTGTTATTGATTACTAGTTACATATAAAATAGATTATTTAGATGAAATCGAGACGAGTAAATAGTTGTAATAAGAAACTAAATTGGACTAGAAAACTAAATAAAAGGTTGATGGGGAAACACAATCTTAAGACAATTCTAAAATTTTGATTTCACCACGATGAGTATCAATGATTCAACTATGATTCACTCTCCTACAACATTAGATTATTCTTGAATGTGATTTATTTTTAGATAATTGATGTTTCTGTTAGATCAAGAAAGCGCTAGAGGGGGTGAATAACGTGCTTTGCACGCGTTCAGAAAATGTTTAAATTCAAAGTTGTTACACGAAAATAACAAACACATCAACAAAGAAACACAGTTTTTTTTTTGGTTCGCAACCGTTTAACTACTACTCCAAAGTTCGCAGTCAGTTTGACCGCTTCGTTAGACAATCACTATTCACCTTCTTCTCGAACGAGAAGAAGGTTCGTTTCTTTTTTTAATAGTAGGGTTTGGTAACAACCTACTAACCCTTAAAGATTAAGAGCACAAAAGAAATGTATGAAAGAAAAACAACAACTAACAAAAGCATTACTAAAGGCTAGGCTTATTTGAGCTCATGCTAATTCGCGATGTCGTTGCATTGTTGAAGCTTGAGCACGTCATCTTGGAGACTTAGATTCATGGAATAGCACTTGAATGATCGAGGAAAGAGTTATTCTGTAGCTCTAGTTGAACCCTACTTTTATAGGATGATGCGGGCGCCTGGATCCACTTCTGGACACCTCCAACGAGGCCAATCTGATTCGATCTCATCGTTGACTTATCCATTTTTGGGAGTTTGGATCTCTTCTAGGGCCCTGGATTGCTGGCATGGAAACTACTGGATTCTACTTCACTTCTTCTATAACTTATCCTTTTCTAGGCGCTTGAATCCCTTCCCGGCGGTTGGACAATGACTTGTACCAACTAGTCAAAACCTGTCAATTCAACTGCTCACTATGTTCTACCCCATCCAAAAGCTTGGAACCATTCCAAGCACCTAAAACCCTTTCCAGACACCTGGATCTACCATGAGTCAAACTTCAATTTGTGTTCCACTTTTCGTTCCCTACATCACAATTAGTACAAGCATAGTATATTGAGTATAAACGATAACTTACAACTATCTGATCTCAGCTTTTAGTCTTCCGTGAAATCTTAGGTTAGACCGACGTCTACTACTATCTTTCCGAATGCATCCTCACTACTCTACTGGGGAAAGTTTACCTGATATCAAACCTTAGTCCACCCGACCTATTTGAAAATTTTCTCAACTGATCTTGACCCTCAAGACTTCCGCTAGACCTCTGATCCTCAACCTCGTCTAGACTTTCGATAAAGTGTACCGATCAGTCAAAACTTGCCAACTCAACTGCTCACTATGTTCTACCCTATCCAAGCATCTGGAACCATTCCAAGCACCTCGATCTACCCTGGGTCAAACTTCAATGTGCATTCCACTTTCCATTTTCTACATCACAGTGTTAGCACAAGCATAGTATAATGAGTATGAATGATAGCTTATAACTATCTGATCTCAACTTTCTATCTCCCATGAAATCTTAAGTTAGACCGATGTCTACTGCTCTCTTTTCGAGAGCGCGTCCTCACTACTCCGCTCGAAAAAGTTTACTTGATGTCAAACCTTGATCCACCTGATCTATTTGTACTTTTGCTTAGCTAATCTTAACCGTCGGGACTTCTGTTAAAATTTCAATCCTCGACCTCGTCTAGACTTCTATTTGGTGTCCTCGACCCCCAGGGCTTCATGCCTAGTATCCTCGACCCCAAGGCTTCTTGCTGGATGTCCTTGATATGCCAAGTCGTTCTACCTTGTCCCTCTAACCAGGACTTCCTTATCTAGTTCCACCGATCAGGACTTCTTTGCCTTGTCCCACCGATTAGGACTTCCTTGCCTAGTCTCAAATAGGATTTCCTACAAAATTGATAAGCATGTTAGATCACAACCAACTTTAATTTTAACCCTTTGCCAATATCAAAACTCAGGTTTGATCAAATGATGTTACTTGCACCAATAGTTTCCTTTCAAAATATAATAATATATTTATCCTAACACAACTCTTATTCTCATGGTAATTGAATTTGCTAAACTCATTAAGCTATATGATAATCAATATTATCCTCAAGTGAAATTGAACTACTTTCATGATTAAAAACTCAAGTTCAGTTCTATAGATCGGAGATTAAGGTTCACCTCTCAATTCGTCCTTTAATCTCTAGTAATTATAAATATACACTAATATATTCACAATTGTCAACGTTTTATTAAACATGCTAAAACTAAATCAAGATAATCATGATATTGATAAGAAAAAGAAATCGCATGTCTAATATCAACATGTCATTGGACTACTGTCTAATCATAGAATAAGAAGACTACTCCATAACATTGAATATACAACCCATAGATACCAAATAAAGCATTCTACAATCTAAAAATAAGAACAAGGGATAGAAGAACTCGATTGTAGATGTTTACCGATGTCTCTAGAAGATCTCTACATGCTCTTTAATGCTTGCAATTTCTTAACTCCTTGGATGTCTTGGATACGGCTTTCCGCTTTGATCCTCTATCACCGGATGCCTCTAAAGTGCCACCCCATACTTCCTTTTATAGTTTCAAAACTCTAATAGAGTTTCTTAAAAATTCAGACAAACTCTAATAAAATTTCCTTAAAAATAGCGTGGCACCGTCAATTAACCTAACGATCCACGGTCGTAAAACATTCCACGGGCTAGTCATGTATTGTGTTGTCTTGTCTCCTAGCTTTGCTCAGTACTAACTACGGTCGTGGTGGCTACCACAGTCTGATCATGATTCATGCAGCTTGTTCCTGGCTGATGCTCCATGGGCTGATTCAAATTCCCAAATGATCCATGATCGTGGAACTCTCCACAAGCAGGTCATGGATCATTCTACCATGTGTCTTCTCAATTTGTGTATCTCCAAATATGCTTCAACGTCAAAATCTTCAAATCTTGTCAATACAAAACATGAAATACAATTATCTGAACTAAAATGATAAAATAGATATAAATGCTATAAGTTACATAAAATATGCTCATGTAATAGGACAAATGTATGCTCAATATGATCAAAAATATTTGCATGATTCACACACATCTAGTTGAAAAAATAGAGAAGTTCAAGAAGACCTTAGAAAATAGAAACCCCAATAGGAGTTGATAGGATTCTCAAGCACTGTAGGTGCAAATGAGAAAGACTTGGAGGCAAGATTCTTAGTAAATGAAAACTCTTAGTATGTGAGGTGTGAGAGATTATAAGTGATTTGTATTATCGATTTTGTATTACCTAGGCATGAAATCAACCAAAAAATAGGTGCTTCTAGGTTGTAATTAATTATTTGAGTTGACTCAAACAATTCTACTTACAAACAAAAAGGTTTTGTTTCAAGTTTAGCTAACTTAAAGAGATTTCAATCAATTAGAATGATTTGGGTCAACTAGATAGTCAACTAATCAACTATTTAAATTTAAAAATAAATAGGTTGTTCGACTTGATCTTGCTCACTTAAGTTGATTGATAGATGTTGAGTTGGATGGAATGGATTTAAGTCAAATGAAATAGTGTTGAATAGATTTAAGAGGACAATTGCTGACAAGATTTTCATAATCAACATTTCAATCGACGGATCAGAATTTAAGTTGACTAAATTAAATAGAACAACTAGTTGAAATGTTTCTTAAGTTATTTTAAAGGTTATAAATAGAGAGACAAAGGGAGCTCATTTAACAATTTAAAAACTATTATTCTACTATAATTCCACTACTCCATGTCATTATTTAGTTTTTATTCTTTAGACTTAAGGTTTTTACCTTTAAGCTAGAGTTCTTGTGATACAAGTTTTTCTTTTGTTCTACTATTTTTAGGTTTATTGTAAAAGCTTTTTGTAATAGATT
>NW_027431444.1:0-9391 GCF_044706935.1 Curcuma longa
ATATATATATATATATATATTTATATAAATTATACATATCTAAAGATTAAAAATATAAGAATTATTTTATTTTATAATTATAACAGTAATATTTATTTAATTAAAATATATAATTAAATTAAATCCAATGAATGCCCATCATTTGTAAAATTATCAAATGGACGTTCAATTTTTAATTAAAGTTAAATAGATATTTTTTTAATAATTTTATCATGAAAATACTTCTTGTTTCAGTGTTGTTGTAGTATCTATCAGTAACTGTTATAACGTGTAATTGCTATAACGTATAAAAATTACTCACTATAGCTACTATAATGTATTTGGATGAGGTTTATTAATCAACTTAGATTGAAATTATTTAAATTTATCTTCATCAAAATCATTTTAAAATAGTTATTGAAGTTATTATATAGTTGCTATGATTATAATTATCCTAAGCTCATCTTAAATACGTTGAAATAGCTACTGGTAACTTTTATACATTGTAGTAGCTATTTGGTAGCTTCTATAGAATATAAATTCTAAACTTGCCTGAACACATTATAACATATTATTAATCAACTTTGTTAAAATTATTTAAACTTCATCAAAAATACTTTAAAATAATTATAAAGGTTATTATATAATTGCCATAATCCTAAACTCCAAGCTCACACTAAACATGTAGTAGTAGCTATTGATAGTTTCTACACATTAATTATAGTAGCTATTTGATAACTTCTATAGGATATAAATCATAAACTCACCTCACCCTGAACAAGTTGTAGTGGTTATTTGATAGTTTCTATACGTTGTAATAACTACTAGTAACTTCCACAACAAGAACTATCTAAATCCATAAATATCTGATTAACTATGGAAGCATTTTACCGTAATCCTAAGGGCTACCTAAATCTTTTGTATATATGTATCAGATGCAAAAGTATTTAAATCACTTCAGGTAAAGGTATAATTTGTCACCCCAATGGTTTCACACGGTTGATCCCACGATTATCTATGAAGAGGTAAATCGAGAAGCTGCAGTTGACCATGACGGAGGAAGACATTGCTTCGGTTTCGTCGAGATTTGATTCTTGTCCACTTCAACAAATCTACTCTGTCGTTGCCAACTCAACTATGTCCGGGGGCAAAAGTCTTTTGTAAAACACTAGTAAACCCTTGATTAATCACACATAAACCGTGACAAATTGATTCATAATTTTGAATATTTAAGAAAATGGCGGGCTGGTGACAGTAGTGAATCATTCGGTTGCCGCTCGAATGGATACGTTCCCAGTTAATTCTCTAATTTTTTTTCATGTATAAATAGCTAAACACTCTGCTTTCTCTTCATTCGAAATCCTTCGTCGATCATCGTCTTCCTTCTTTCGCTTCCTCCACGGAGAAACAGAGAGACAGAGAAGATTCCTATGGCCGTCAGATTTCTCCTCTTGTGGGCCACAAAGCGCCCACGAACGGAGCGCCATCGCTCTTCGCCTGATCCGCCGCCGTCTCCTGTCCTCGCTCAAGAGGAGGAGGACTGTATCCTCGTCCCCTCATGCTGTCGCGGTCCCCGCTCGTCCTTCACGGCGGGGTTCCGCCTCTGCCAGCTCCAAGGCAACATCCGGTGCTTCCTCCCCGATCGTCGCCTCCGCCGTGTCCGATCTCGTTCCTTGGGCTAATGCTGCCGGAGCAAGAGCTTTTGTCCCCGGCGCTGAAACACCAGCGGCGGGAGGAGCCGCTTCCCCATCCTACGCCTTCGACGGATGATGTGCGCCGCTATGAGTGTTCAGAATGCGGAAAAGGATTCTCTTCGTACCAAGCCCTCGGCGACCAAAAGCAGCCACCACCGGAAACGCCCAGCGCCAAGCCCCCAGCCAGAGAAGCAGCGACACGTGAAGGCGAGAAGAGCAATAGCAATGCCATAGACTTCACTGACGGAGTGCTCGCCGAAGAAGAAGAGACCTCAACCAGCCGGTGATAGTTGGCCGCCGATAAATATAATCTCCTTCCTCTCCTCTCTGCTTTGATTTCTTGCTACTACAAAACTAATTTTGGTAGTTTCTGTTAATCTTCCTTCATGCGTTGAATTCTTTAGAAATATTGTACATCGAACAAAATCATTTATTCATTTATTTTTAAAAATGATTTCACTGTTCTATCGTTTGAAGGGGGAAAACAAACCTCGACAAAATTCTTTGAGGTTCAAGTCAGACCTTGGAGAAAAATAAAAAAATTAAGTAGTGGAGAGTAGAAAATTGAATGAATTAGTTCGCTTGGTGTTGCAATCGGTTACGTTTAAATAGAAAGTGAAAATAGAAAGTGAAAGAATCAACTTGATCCTGAAAGCAAACAAAATGAAGGACATTTTTCTCTTGGTGATAGACACTTTAACAATCACATCCCTTTGTGATGGATGTTTTAATAACAGTTGAATCTAATCACAATTTTAATTTGGACATACTATATATATTTGAATGCGACTTGGATGGCCCCGGAGCATAGCTGAGTTGGTTACGACGTAGCAGAGTTGCAGAAGAGGGTAAGGGTTCGAATCCTGACGAAGTCAGGCAACACCCTCCTGTGTCGTGACCAACTGCAGTTTTCCCGATTTACCTCCTCACAAATGGTCGGGGGGCCGATTGTGTGGGACCGCTAAGGTGGCGAGAAATTCCACCTTTTGCATAAGAATGCGACTTGGATGAATTTGACTTTAGGTCTTTTATTAGGACTGACTTGAATTTGACTTTAGGTCTTTTATTAGGACTGACTTGACCCAAAGTGGATTTGATTGAATTTGAGCTCGCATGATTTGATCTGCCTTGCAGTATAACTTGACAATATCACATGACTAGATTGGAGTTGCAGTGGTTGCCACGGCAGTAAACATTATTATTTTTCCTTCATTTCTTTTCGCCTTTAATTTCCCACTAATATCATATTTTTGTTCACCACTATTTTTTAATTTCTTTTAATTCTCAGAGAATATTTTTTTTATATTTCTTTTATTTAAAAAACATATAAACCAATCAAAACTCTCTAGAAAATCCAAGAAAATTCCGTGCTGACGCAGCCCCAAAACCCAGGAACCACAAGAAATAGATAGCCTTCTTGGATTGCCCTCCAAAAACTAGTGGTCAAGCTTTCATACACTCTCATTCCTTCGATCGTGCCTTCATCTATCCATGTCGACTATAAACTCCATTGTTTCGATCATCGGTGAATCAACGTCAAGACCGAAGCCAACAATGGAGGCATCACCCTGTTTCCTAACCTGCAAAGCCTTCACCAAGACCTCCTCTGCAACTTTGCCCTTCTTCCACAAGAAAAGGCCAGGCCAAGTTTTCCCTGGGAGAGTCGCCAGCCCTTCGGTGACCTGTGAGTGCAGATCAGTACTCTTTAACTGTTCAGGATCGTAACGAGTCTGTGTGTGCTTTCAGATTGCAGTCTCAGGTCCGATCAGGATGACGGCGGCGAGGCGGTGATCAAGTCGGACTGGAGGTCATTCAGAGCGCGGCTGGTGGCGGGAGAGCAAGCGACGTCCCTCGATCGAGGCCTGACGCCGTTGCCGCCGCCGGCAGTGGCGCTCGGCGACAAATGGGCCCACCTGATCCACGAGCCCGAACGTGGCTGCCTCCTCCTGGCCACCGACAAGCTCGACGGCGTCCACATCTTCGAACGGACGGTGATCCTCCTCCTCTCGGTCGGCCCGTTGGGCCCGACCGGAGTCATCCTCAACCGGCCGTCCCTCATGTCGATCAAGGAAACGCCGTCGTTGAACTTGGACGTGGCGGGGGTGTTCTCCGACCGGCCACTGTTTTTCGGGGGGCCGCTGGAGGAAGGGCTCTTCTTAGTCGGCCCGCGCGGGGGAAGGAACGACGACGGAACTGATCGGAGCGGGGTGTTCGAGGAGGTGATGCAAGGGGTGTACTACGGCACCAAAGAGAGCGTAGGGTGCGCGGCGGAGATGGTGAAGAGGGATGTGGTGGGGGTGAAGGACGTAAGGTTCTTTGACGGCTACTGTGGGTGGGAGAGGGAGCAGCTGGCGGAGGAGATCAGGGCAGGGTTTTGGCGGGTGGTGGCCTGCAGCCCCAAGGTGGTGGCCGAGGGCGAGGGCGAGGGCGAGGCAGGGGCTGGGAGCGCCGGCCTGTGGGAGGAGGTGATGGGCCTCGTCGGCGAGAGCAAAGTGATGGATTGAGGGCTCTTTTCAAGGAATATTGTTCATGCATGCGCGATTATGATTATATGATAGCTAAGGATTTTATCTTCTTCCAATTGAAAACATATTTTGGTTTTATTTTGTTTAAAATAATTTTGGAAATTAACTTGTGAGCATGAGAATCTATAGACATCGAGCTTCCCAACGAGTACAATAACTCCTCACCATAATATACTTATTATAGTGTACAGATTTATAGAAAAAAATTAAATAGAGAAAAAATTATTAAAAACTGAACTTCAAATCTAACTTTCCACTAACGTACTTGACGGTACACAGAATGTGATTGCGAGGAGTTACAAACGATCACTATTTATTTGGGTAAAACTTATCAAGTTCCATACTACAATTTATTTAAGTTCAGAAACTTATCGACTTCCATACTACAATTTCAAAACTTCCGAGTTGAAAAATAAATTTTAGTTTAATTGTTCCTTATAAGTTGAGACATCGAACCGTACCTAATTCCATCGCCAGTAATCTTTTGTTGACGGCAGGCAAATAAAAATAGGTCCCGGATGACGCAAGGCAAAGGCAAGCAGTCACTGAGAGGAGAAATTAGTGTTCTTCGTCTTTACTAGACTTGTTCTGGCGTTGCAATGGCGAAGCAACACGGTGGAAGCCAAAATCTTAACCTGCATTTACTTTGGCTGTACTGGAAGACTCTGCTGTGGTCGAGCCGACATTTGCATCTCGAGGGCATTGTGATACATATGGCTTGAGCTGCAGCAGAAAACATTGTTAAGCATCATTAGACTTATCATATGAAGCACAGCGTTATTTCGCAGCACAGTTTTTTTTTTAAATCATATTGGATTAAGATTATTGCCAACTTAAAAACAATATAAAAACACAGCACAAAAGAATATTGGAGTCGTATGGCAGGGAACAGGATGTAGAAAGAACATTTATATTCAGTCCGAGCTGCAAGATAATGATTAACAGTTCTTTTCAATGAGATTCAACAAAACCAATAAAAAAAATGGAAAAGCAATTTGTTGTTCTACCTTAAAGTCCGTCAAATCTGGAACTACGTAACGTGGCATCTTCTCATCCATCAAAACATAACCACCTGTAAAGACAATATAGATTTGGTCCCATAATTAGTAAAATCTGACTAAATTTAATTTCAAATCCTGAACTTAGCGTAAGATAGTCAATCATAGTAAATAAATTTTGAACTTGTTTTCCATTGCTTTCAGCTTATCTATAAAAATTGTAGTCTTTTCCCTTTTAAATCACTGAAGCATTAAGACAACTTGTGGCAATGGAGACCAGAAAGGTGAAATTCTAATACAAGTCCACCCAATATTTGATGCTCAATTTCCATGGGATAACAAGAGCAATGGCAATACCAGCATAAATACAAAATGAAATACTCTAACTTAACCAACAAGTTAGACCAACAGAATACCCTTTAGCTCGGATGACTAGAGCTGAATTGGGAACAAAAGATGATCAAAACTTTAATAAGTGCAAATGCATATGCTAGTAACCATTTTACGATAAGAAGAGTTATTGAAGTGATGAAGACATTAACCTTTGCGAGTGTGAAAACCAGTGGGCTTGCAGTTCTTTCCCTTGTAGTAGTCTCTTGGCCCTCTTTTAGAAGATAATATACCCAGTGATGAAGTTCTCTTTCTCCGAATTGCCCTAGTCAGTCCTATTATCAATCCCAGAGGCATTTTGTTTCCTTCTGTTATCCTTTGATCAACCTACAGGAGAAGTCCATGTAATCTAAATAGAAAACATAAATACAGTAGTATGGACACATGTGCAATCACTTATTCCAAACAGATACTAATTGATCTGTAGAAATTTCATGGGAAAGAGAAATCAGTAGGCACAGATTCATGGAATACTTGAGCAAAGCATAAACATGACGACAAATTCATGGATATTCAAGATATTAAAAAATCTCCAAATGTAGGCAGTCAACCCACTATCTTTGCACTTAAGTGCTCAATATAAATTATAAAAAGAATTAAATTGAAGATAACTAAATCATCAGATTACAAAAAAATAACAAAATGTTTCATATTTCACATTGCAATCAAGAAAATATAACAAATCCACAAAAAGATAAAATTTAATATTTCATAATTATCAATCCAAATTGTAAGCAAATACATAGCTAGTTTATAATTAATGTCATGTTACAATATCAAAATATATAGCTCACATAGATAAGATAACTAATGTCAAATGAACAAAAACTAATTAAAAAATATTTTTTCCTTAGACTTTTGGGCCGCTTAGAAGGTCCTCCTGGCTGCCTGAGCGGTTTGCTTGGCCAGCTTTTTAAATGGGGGTTTGCTTGGCCGGCTTTTTAAAAGGGTCACCTAGATACTAGGCAAAATGACCCCTTGGCATATGCAGCTACACAGCCACCAACCACCTAAGCAGTCACTTAGAACGCTTGCCAAGCCTATGTGGATATTCAAATCAATCCATAGAAAAATTGAAACAACAGATGAAATACACACTTGCAATCTCAGAGAATATTATTTCCCCATCGGATGGGGATGTCAGTCTGATGTAGATACTTAATGTCTGTCTAATTCCTGATCAGGATTTTTCATACAGATTTATCAAGGACTGCAACAGCACATCTTAACTATCAAAAAATTTCACTTCCTCATCTAAATCTTGAGCAAATTGGACATGATTCTCAAATTACACATTATTTAAGCAGTTCAATTCAAACATCATCTTGATTACCACTAAATTTATGGAAAATTTCACACTAAAAAATATTAGCTCTAATAATAACCATAGTTGGGGATTTCCTGATCTTTTGAGGCTATATATTAGAAAATTGGAATTCAAACTACATGCATAAACTCCCATTATACAATGGTCTTGTGACCCAGGTCAGACTTTCAACAACAGAACTTCTTGGGGAAATTATTTCCTGAACTTTTGAGGCTATATATTAGAAAATTGGAATTCAAGCTACATGCATAAACTCCCATTATACAATGGTCTTGTCACCCAGGTCAGACTTTCAATAACAGAACTTCTGGTACTTGGGCACCAGCAGTTTAATTTACTTCTGTATGAATCCCCTCTCATGACTAAATCCATGAATGATTTACAAAAAGATAAAGGAGGAGCTGCTACACCAAACTAAATACTAGCAAATACAGATGACCTAAAACTAATAAAAGGTTTTATAGAGGTAAACCCCGATAGTCAGAATATTTGATTCCTCAGTTATCTAAGGTTTGGTCCAAGTTTCTTTTCAGCTTTTGTAAAATTTGTTTCATCAAGTTATCTACAAATCATAGTTTACAGAACATTTGAATCGAACATAATTATTAGACCAGTATACCTATTGTGGAGAACATAATAAAAGTCTGTAGATTTCATCAACTATTAGACAGAAATATAAATCCAAGACCAAAAAACAAAAAGTGAAAAATGATAGGAGGGGCAACAACAGAAATCATAAAGTGCAACTGCATAAGAAGAAAAGAGTATAAAATTACTAACAATATAAAAGTAATATCTTATTGATAATTAGTTCATCAGTACAAAGTATGAACAAATAAAATATTAGTTAATAACGTATATATAAATAGTTTATAACATAATAGTACTAACTATTTCTTATACCATAATCTTCATAATTAAATCATACTAACTTATTTATCCATATAAAATCAAACAATTGTTGTCACACCCCCACTACTGATTGTCTAACTTCCCATCAACTAAGGTCTAATAAAGGTTTCTCAAATGATAAAGTTCAATGAAACTTTCCAGTCAAGAATAAACCCAAATCCGAAGGATAAAGTAATCGTTGAAATTTAATCATTGACGAATTTTAAATCCAAGAAAACAAATAATAGAGCAGAAGATTACTCACCCACCACTGTCTCCGATTAAATAAGTCAAAAGGAGGTTTATAGCCTGAGGAAAACCTAGCACACTCCGGCCACGGGATGCTCAGGAGAGGGAGGGTGTCACCGGCGTCGCGTGGAGGGGAGGAGAGGCTCTGTTGCTGGCTGGAACAAGAGGGAGAGGAAGAAGGCAAAAAGAAGAAGAAGAAGACAAGAAGGAAGGCGAAGAGGAGAGGTGGGATCGTCGGAAGGGAGCAGAGGTCGGTGGCGTACGGCGCGTCGGAAAGACAGAAGCGAGAAGACCTTAAAACCTAACGCTTCACCATTTCCTTCGGGTGTGCCCTTGTTAATATTAATATTTAAATATGTGATATTTGAATTCTATTTTAATTTTAAAATATAAATAATTTTCATTCGAATTGAATTATTTAACTTTTAATTCAAATAAAATTAATTTTAATTTAAAATAATTTAAATTTGAGTTCTATGCAAATTATTTAAATTAAAATTATATAAAAAAATAATCAAAGAGAATTTGATTTTAATTCGATTCTAATTTAATTTATCATAAATAATCAAATAAAATATTATATATTTAAATTTAATTAAAAAAAGTTATCAAATATATTCCAATTCATCTGGAATTCGATATTTTAAAATATCAATTAAATATTTTTTAAATAGATTTGAAAAACTTAAGAATAAGCCCAGTCGTTTGCACCCCGTAGTTGTCTACTCCGTATGGCAGAGCCCCACTGCTTTAATACTGAATCTCTCTCTGCAAGGCTATTTCTGTAATTTGGAATCGACGAATGGGATTACAGCTGTATGTTGGGACCCGGTTCTCCAATGAATAGGAAGGCGAGTAGGTTTCAGAGTTCCATAAAAAGATACAAATCCGTTGCCATCATTCGGCCTCAACACAAGCATGGACATCCACGATGCGCTTTAATTTTTTTTACAAATACCGTACACAATATATTTTTCAGAGATTATTATTATTATTATTTTTTAAAAAATAAAAGACACCTGTAATTATTAGAATTGTTTAATAGGGTGTTTTTTATTTTTAAAAGTTAAAATATTTTTATTTTAGTCTTGTTATAGATGATTTAATAAATCACTTAAATCTATCTCAAATAACTAGAATTTTAACAATTTTTTATATAAAAAAATATAGTGAGACATTTTTTTAGATTACTTTTTAAAATAATTAAAAACGTTTTTTTAATTTATATTCTATTATTATTATTATTATTATTATTATTACTTCAAAAAGTTGTTCAAATTTTGAATCTGCCGTTTATTACTTTCGAGGTGGCAGGCAAGTCGCGAGCCCTGCTATTTT
>NW_027431445.1:0-3703 GCF_044706935.1 Curcuma longa
ATATAACCAAAATGCAGTATACGTGTGATCCAATATATATATATATATATATATATATATATATTATGCACATGATGCACATATGCATGATGTAACTGCCTACACTCGCTACAACACTCATGTATATATATGAGTCTGAGGGTGTCCGACATCCAAATGGACATAATTTCAGTCCTACAATAAAGTAGCCTGGTGACCCAATCAGTAGGTAGCCACGTACATCCTATGGTCGATATCTGTCTACTAATACTCGTCCCTGAGTATCATCCATATACTCTCCGAGTACCACCCCTAACCGGTGTCGAGACCAGATCATCGACTCGGCTGCGTACACTACCATACAACCACCATCACCATGATGGAAATAAGGGTATCATAACCACCTATATAGTAATGCCACTAAAGGCCAACTACCATCACGATAGACCCACAACATTGGGATTTATAATCGTCATCATGCATTATGATGTGATGCTCAAATCATAATAATCAACATCTACCATGCTAATCAACATGCATAGGTAATAAGCCTTAATGATCACAAGTATCATAGCAAAGATAATAATCTCCAATGATCACAGATGACATAAACATGGATAGAACAATAAACCATAGGTCAAAGGATTCATACAATCGAAATTGATAATCCAAGATCAACAGAATTAAGGGCAAGCATGGTATAAACATGAGTAGCATAAGTGTCTATTCCACATTTAAGAATAGGAATGTGATCAAGAGACTAATCAACAACAATGGAAAATAAAGCATGCACTGGAAATATGAAGGAACTGTATGTTAGGAATCGAGAGATGGCTAGAGAGGGGGGGAGTGAATAGTCTCTCTTTGCAGTCGATTTTTCTCCTACAATTGATTAGTATGCAGCGGAAATAGAAATAAAAACAACCAATAAAACAAAAACAGAGCTAACACAGGGATATACGAGGTTCGGGGATAACTTGTCCCTACTCCTCGGCGTGTCCGTGAGGTGGACGATCCCTTGATCTTCGGTAGATCACACCCCGGTTGAAACCGGCTAAATAATAACTCCTTCTCAGTGGAGTGACCTCCCTATAACAAATCTCAAGGATATGAAATAAGCACAGAGATAAGAGAAAAGAGGTTGAGGCAGTTAACAGAACAACAACTTACAGAGCAGACTGCCTCAACTTAACCAACAACAACACCAACAGAAGATCAGAAGATTCACCCGAGAGCAAGAACACCAACACTTGCAGCACCTCAGGGAAATCAAGGTCCATCATTATGAGTTTCGATCAAAATTTTATCTCATGGTAAAATTTAAACATTCTAGGTCCATCAATAAGTTTCGATTAAAATTCATTGATGGATCTAGACTAATCGAACTCATTCTAACTCTTAGAGATTTTTGCAGAGCCCGAGAGTCTAAGGATGTTCTTTGTTATCATTATAAAGGATTCCCAATATTGCTCAAAAGATTTAAAACATTTCAAACATTGTATAATTGGTACAAGCCTATAACTTCATGTAGGAGACTCAAGATTAAGATTTCTTATCATATCTTCGTTCTACACACTCCATACTTCTATCTCATTATAAAATTTTAAAAATTCAAATCATCTAGCTCGAGTTTTGGTCAAAATCTATTAATGGACCTAGAGAATTCCAATCGGATTCATTCCAACTCCTATAGATTTATTAAGTGAATTTGAGTTTAAATAAACACTCGTTTACTATTTTAAAATCCAACCAATATTGCTCAAAATGATTTAAAATTTTTAAAATAATGTGATGTTGATTTTCAAAGACCATCACAATACTGTAGTACTAGTTTTAGAAGACTAGTACTATCATGGTATTGATCTTCAGAAATCAACATCATAATAATATTGATATTTAAGCTGTGGTATTGATTTTTAAAAATCAACTTCAAAATCATTTTTTATTTTATTTTATTATTATTTTTATTAATAAAATTAGCATTCTCATCATTAATTTTATTTTTTAAAATTAGATATTAAAAATAAAAAATAGGAAATTTTTTTTAATTTTAAAAATTGTTTATTTAAGTTTAAATTAGGGAAGAACAGAGAAGAAAATTATTGAACGTAACTGCATCCTTTCAAAAATTACCGAAAAACGTTGCACATGCCTAAATTATGAACATCCTTATTCGACAACTATTTAGGGGGCATTTAGTTTGAATTTTTTTTCTACTTTTTATTTTTTATTTTTTATTTCTGTTTTTCTATTTTCTGTTCTAGTTTTTAGAAAATAGAAAATACGTTTAGTATAATACATTATTTTTTATTTTTTAGAAAAAAATTAAAAAATACGTTTGGTTTGTTAATATAAAAAATTATAAATAAAATAGATTTTTTAAATAAAAATACCATCTTATTCATGAAAAAGGAAAAATCATACAAGAAGGGATCAACCATATTAGAAAAGGGTCAAACCTAATCCCTGAATACAACATTACATAACTTCAAACTTTTTACATGTATTGCAATATAGGATAAAAGATTCATAGTAAAAACATTAATTAGAACACTGAAAATTGATCTACAATTCTAAATCAAACTTAGTAACAAAGGAAAAATCAAGCACTTTCTCCTTCAATTAATAAAACTTGTGACGTTCTATTTTTTAACTGCTGCAACATATCTGAATAATTATGAGAATGAAACCAAAAGAGTACGCCTAAATTGGAGCCCTAAAAAATCAACATGATGTTCTACTGCATTTCAAATATAAACAGTCACTAAAGATCAACAGATAGAACACTACATAATGTTCTGCTGCATTTCTCTATATAAACAGTCACCAAGCATCAACAGATATAAACGACGAGTAGGTGACAGATCAAACATCCCAAACGATCATGGTGTCCTAGTTGGTTCCCTTCTTTCCCTGTTGGGTGAAGAGACAACACTGACCCCGTTCAGGAACATCCTCCCGAGGATCCTATGGACCTACTCCTCCCTCCTAGACGAGCTCCTTCATCTGCCGAAAAGACAGGGATCCCATCCGGAGGGCCCTGACGACGCCAAGTAAGTAATCCAGACCAGCAACGCAACCCGACGCACCACCACCACGCTGCCTCTCTAGCCGATCTGTCATCTGGGACGAGATGGACTACAGAAAGAGTAAATCGGATCCACAAGAGCAAAAAGAAGGGGAGGAAGCATTCAATGAGATCGCCGCCATTGACTCCCCTTCGTCGCCCCCTAAGTTGTTGGGGGTTGAAATTGTAACCAAGTCGGGAGAGAGAGAGAGTTTGCCTGTTTGGCGACGGTGAGCTGTTCATCCTTGGTGGGAAGAGTATTGTTGGGAAGTACTCGCAAGGAGGAGAGGCTTGATGAGGAGGTCGATGACGGCTCGCACGATATCCTCCATGGGCACTGGTGCCTCTAGTCGATCCGGAGATGCTTGTTCGTTCACCATCATTGGAAGCCACAAAGGATCTCACGAAGAAGGGGAGGAAAAGAAGAGGAAAAAAAGAATTATGCGATGAGAAGGTACTGTAGTCGTCTTCCCTCATTTTCTATTTTTTAGTCGTAGTTTTCATTCTCTATAGAAATGATATTTTATTATTTATATTTTTTTAAAAAATAATTTTTTATTTTTTAAAAAATAAAATTAAAAAACATAAAATAAATAATAATTTTTAAAAAATAAAAAAAAATGAAAATGAAAAAATGATCACGAAACGGCCCCTTAA
>NW_027431446.1:0-8076 GCF_044706935.1 Curcuma longa
TGAAAAATCCTATAAAAAAATAATTACCTATAAAAAAATAATTATAACATAAATATATGATGTTACTTCTGTACAATTTAATAAAATATATATTCACTCAAAATATGATTTTACTTCTGTACAATTTAATAAAATATATATGTGAGTTGTATGTCATTCTTGATCGATTAAGTATCTCTCTTTACATGGTCCACTTGGTCAACCAAGATAATTAAAAATGATGTCAAATTGGAATCAATAGGACCCTCTGTCAGTACTGATAGAATCAAAATATCTCCACAATGGTATGATATTGTCCACTTTGAGCCTAAGCCCTCATGGTTTTGTTCTTGGGCTCAACCCAAAAGGCCTCATACCAATGGAGATATCTTCCATCTTATAAACCCATGATATTTTCCATGTATTTTCAATGTGGGATTTTGATTGTATCCCAACAATCATTCCTCAAATAAAGGACCACTGAGAGTCTCCCTACCATTCTCCTCATGGTCTGGGTCCAGACTCTCCCTACTGAGAGACTCTCCCTACTGAGAGCCTCCCTATCATTCTCCTCATAGTCCGAGTTCAAACTCCCCCCACTAAGAGCTTCCCTACCATTCTCCTCATGGTCCGGGTCCAGACTCCCCCTCCTGAGAGCCCCCTACCATTCTTCTCATGGTCCGAACCTCCCCTACCTCCTTCATTTTTCCTGAGGGTGTCACATGGCTCTACATAGACCATGACTCTGATACCAATTGTTAGTATGATGGAATCAAAATATCTCCACAATGGTATGATATTGTCCACTTTGGGCCTAAGCCCTCATGGTTTTGTTCTTAGGCTCAACCCAAAAGGCTTCATACCAATGGAGATATCTTTCATCTTATAAACTTATGATCTTTTTCATATATTTTCAATGTGGGACTTTGATTGTATCCCAACACCCTCATCATTTTTTCTCGCTCTTTGTCTTTTGCTTCGGACGTGAGGATATGATGCAAAAGTTGTTACTGTTAGAATCAGGAGCGTAGCAGAATATGTATTTATATAACATGGATCTTCGTGGTACATATAGCTTTAAACAAAATGATATGAAATGAACAACATACCTCGTACTTAGCTTCTTGACGATTGTGAATCAAATCACAAACAAGTAAGAGCCCCAAGTGTGACTCCCTAGCGGTATCCACGCGTATTAGATCACGAACTCAATATGATCCGCTAGGTGCTAGCCACTTGGATCGTCAAAACCTTTTGGAAGCACTATGGATCTCTTTTGATGGAAGAAAAGGGAAGTGGAGAGAGAGCTCTTTCTTTTGTACTACTCCCTCTTCTCTTTCAAGGGTGGCTATTTATAGCCTCTAAGAGAAGAATGAAGAGTCTTCATCCATTAATTATAAAGAAAATCAAGAGTCTTCATTAATAAGAAAATAAAAAGTCTTCATTAATATAAAATTAATAAAGAGCTTTCATTAATGTAGGAAAATGAAAAATTTTCATTAATATAAAAAAATGAAAAAATCTTTATTAATATAAGATTAATAAAAAGACTTCATTAATGTAAAAGGATGAAATTTTTTTAGATTTTAATAATTCTCTAAGAATCATCATGATTCAAATTTTCTTCTTTTGGATCAAATAAAACTACATTTGATCTTGATCCATTCTAACTTCCAATATTTCATAATTAATTAATAATCTAATTAATTCTTATTCAGAAATAATAAATTTATTAATTTTAGTATCCACCAAAATAATCAATTACAGGTATTGTTCATGTTTATGTGCTATGCGTGCGACCCTCTGGATTTTATACACGAAGGCAGTGTAAATCTATACATAGACTAAGGTAACCATCTAGCAATAGTTTTTAGCCACCCAACGTGATAAAATATTAGTTATAAACTAAAACCACCATGAACCGATTACTGTGTAATTCAATCTCTTCATCTAGACTACATCCCAATTAATTCAGTGCACTATGCATCATCACCAATTAATTATTTTACTTGATTTCCAAGATGTAATAGACTCCTCTTGAATGATAAACCATTCCACCATGGCCATGGATTTCGAGTCACTAATATCTCTATCAAACAGCCAGGATGTTAACCCCTTAATCCAAGAGAGCGATGAATCCTCTATTGACTCAACACTATTCTCTCTACGCTTTGTCATATACCCAATAACAGTATGAATCATAATTCGATTAAAGATTACTTTTAACGACATCAAAGTATATAACTCCACGCATAGAATAAATGAAGATCTCAAGTCAAAAGATCAGTTATACTCGTTCATAAGAGGATTGACCAATGATGCTTAATATGTGATCTCCTCTTGAGCGGGTCGTGTCCATTATAGACTTGATGCACCCCCAAGTACAACTTAGATATCCATCCCTCGGTCTATCTCGACCTAGTCATACTCAGCGTTGATCTAGATATCTATGCCCCTTCTAGATATTTATCTGATCAAGGACTATTTACAGATTAATATAACCATTAATCTATGGGACTTTATCATTAATCACATACGTACAGAAAAGTAAATGATTAACGATAAATACTTACATTTATATTATAATTATCCACAAATACATAAGAGTGTCTTGGCACATAGGTGCACACACTAACAGTTACTTCATTCACAATGTATGCATTAACAATAAAGGCTTTAACATGGGACTTATTTTTCACTTTTTTCTTTAGATGATGTAGAAATTTGATTGTAATAAACCAAAGTGTATTAGATATTAATATATATGAAATAATGAAGTATATAAGTAATATGATTTTACCTTTCAAATGGATATATCCATAAAAAATGAACAGGACCTCCAACTTTAGTTTTACAAGGCAAGTGAGTCAAAAGATGTTTCATCAAATCAAAAAATGAAGGTGGAAATATCCTTTCTAAATTGCACAAAATTATAAAATTTCTCTCTCTAATTCTCCATGTGAGAGTATTTCAAAACTGTGGAGCAAATATCATGAAGGAAAATACTTAATTCCGTAATGACACCCCATACAAAATTTGGTAACAACTCCTTAAGAGCAATAGGAATGAGTCTTTCCATAAATATATGACAATCATGACTTTTTAAACCAACTAATTTGCATTCCTTTAAATCAACACATCTTCCAAGATTGGAGACATAACCATCTGGAAATTTCAAAGATTTCAACCATTCACAAAGAACGCGTTTCTGATCTCTATTCAATGTATAAACTGCCTTTGGCTTTGGTCCCCTACTACTTTCATCAACATCAAGAGTAGGTCTTTTACAAATGAGTCGCATATCTTTTCTTGCATTCAAATTGTCTTTTGTTTTTCCAGGGATATCCATGACTGTATTAATCAGATTATCGAAAACATTCTTCTCGATATGCATTACATCAAGATTATGATGAATCAAATGAGTGAACCAATATGGTAACTCCCAAAATATACTCCGTTTAGTCCATTTATGTGTACTTCCATATTCATAAGGTGTACCATGTGGATCTTCAATAACAGATGAAAAATTATGCACTTTATACCAAATTTGTTAATCTGTTAATCTGAGTAACTGGGGTGCTTTTTCAGTTCTTTCTTTGTGAAATCTTCTTTATTCCTTCTGAAATTATGATTCGATGGTAAAAATTATCTAAAATACCGGAAGATTTGGGGTTTATTCGTAAATAAATTAATCCTAAAATTTATTAAATTAATTAATAAAATCCTAAGTTATATAAAAGGGTTTAATTGCAATTTGGTATAAATTAAAACGTAAATTCCTTTAATAGGATGTAGGGATAGGTTAATGGGTTAATAAAGGTTAATGGTTTAACCGGTTAGAACCCGATCCGCTAAAGGGTTTTAAAGGTCGGTACTGTACCCTAAAATCGCGATTTGCCTTCTCCCGACGCGCGCGCCGATTTCCTCTGCTTCCGCCGCTTCTCCTCTGTTTCTTCTTCTTCACGCTGATCGCGCGACCGCCGAAGCCAGCAGTCGGAGCCGGCGACGAGGGAAGCTGCCGGAGTCAAGGGTCTTCAACTTCGGGCTGCCTTCCTGTCAGTGGAGGCGCGATCCTGCTTGTGGAGGTGACGGGCGGCGGCGGTGAATCGGAGAAGAAGGAGAGATCGGTAAGGATGTTGAGTTATGTTTCGGTTTTGAGCTTGGTTTCTCTTAGATTGCTTTGGTTCTTATATTTTGGATTCTTCCCACATCTCGTTGAGGAAAGATTTCGGTGGGTTTCGGCCCGAGCAAGAAGAAAAACGAGGAAGAGGAAGCTGAATCGGTAAGGGGTGGAGGATTTGGGTGGCTAAGGTGAGGTTTGATCAGTTCCTTCTTACAGCTTGTTGTTTTCGAATCCGGTTGGTGTTGGCTTGGGTTATGATTTGGGCACGGCTAAATTTTAAGGTAATGGTTTTGGCTTAGATTTTGGATTGGATAGCTGTCCTTCTTGATTGTTGATTAGTTTCCTTCACAGCTGCTGTGATTTGAACGGGATTTGTGTAGTTCGGCCGCAAGGAAGAAGGGGAAGTGAGGTTACTGCTAGAGCAAGACTTGGGCATCGAAGGTGAGCCTTCTTGAAGTAAGCTTCTTGTGATTTTGATATAATTATAGATTAGATTCAAATTAGTGTGGATCTTGTTATTGTTGGATTAGGGTGGATCTTTTACTGTTGATGAGTTGTTAGGTTAAGATTTAAAGTTGGTTGATTAATTAATGAGTTGATTTGTTGAATTCTGTTATAAACCATGGGATGGTAAGGTTGGGTAGTTAATTGGGATGATTAACTTACGTTAGGTTGGTTGGTTAATTTGGTATGATTCTATTAGTTTAATGTTGTAATTAAGGATATTGTTTATCCTTTTGCAGGACCTTGACTTATTTGCGGTCCTGTATTTCTGGGGGTTCTAGTTGTCTACGATCATCTGATCAGGTGGGTACCCCTGTACTTGGTCAATACAGGAATTCCTTTTCTGTGCATGTATTGTTGCTTTCTATCTATTCTGTTGATATCCATGCTTTATAGATAGTATTTAGTTGATACCCTTGATTATCACTGTTGATACCTGTTGTTTGATCTTATATGGTCCATTTGATATCATGCTGATACCTTTGTTTCAGTAGAATTTATCCAGTTGGTATTCATCTGATTCGTTGCTTGTTACCTGTTGTATGACTCTCCATCTGATCTATTCCTGGCTAGAATAATCTTAACCATGATATCATTGACCTATGTTGATCCCTGCTGATTCCTGTTGAGCATGCTAATTAAAGTAGCTATTACATGTTGGGATGATCATCATGCATCCATAGTAGTTGTAGATGTTGAATGTTGTTGGCACTTACTCGATGCCGTGTTGTGGTGTCACATGGGTAAGGGGTTGCACTACAGTTGGGTGCGACCAGGACTGGCTACATTGCCCTCCTGCTACACTGCCACTCCCCACTTATTTTTAGTGGTCAGTTGCTGGAGTTTGCGCAGTATGTCCTGTTGTGCACCTCATGTTCATTTCCGAGAGGAATGGCTGGGGACGACGATTGCAGACAGTGACTTGACTTGTTATTTTTGATTGCGATGGTTGATGCATATTACATGCATTCGTTGGTAGGTTATTATATAGTTTACTTTATTCATATGCATGTTGATTGTTGCATTTATTTGCCATGATTGTTGCACTTGTATGACATTACATACATGCTTACATGTACCTGATTCTATATCTGTTGCACAGTTGATCTTTCCATATCGTCCCCGTTGATATACCCTGTTGATTAGTTGATACTCTTGATACTCTGTTGATACCTGCTACCATGTAACTGTTATCTTGTTTCTCCTATACATGTTTACTTAGACCTGTATATCCTTGTTGTTCCTTATGATTTCTTACATGCACATTTCCTGTACCCACTGAGCATCTAATGCTCACTACCCAGACCCTGGGGTTTTACCTTGTTTTCTCCCCAGGTAACAGATAGGTACTTGGAGCTTGGAGTTCGGTCGACTGCTGCTGTCTCATCTTGGAGGGTTTTCCTGCTAGTTGCATTTGGTCTGTCGTTGTTTCTAGTATATTTACTATTCGTGGACATGTCGTCATAGTTTGGATTTGTTATGACTGTAGCGTGTTGAATTTATACTTGTTATCGGATGTTGATTCGGATTTCGATGTTTTCCGCTTAGTATGTGTTGCTTTTGTCGCATTATTTTGTTTAGTGTGCATGTGTTAGCTGTCGTGTGGCCGTGTGGGCCTTATTTATAATTATCTATGGTTGTGTGTATTGATTGGACGAGTAGTCCTATTCCAGCCGCCTGTGGCTGAGTATATTATGCATGTATTCAGGGAATTTGTCACAGTTACAGGGGAGATGCTGCCGAAATTTTTCGGACGGCCTCCTCGGGGCGTGACATTATCATATAATAAAATTTCATATTAGCAAAATGAAGAATAATGAGGAGTAATTTTGCAGAGTTCACTTGCAAAATTAACTTAGTCCATATACTAAATAAATCCTATAAAATATAGTTAGTATAATAATAAAATATCCTAAAATATGGAATATTCAAAGTTAATTAGATTCTGTCAATCAAGACCATGATTTAACCAGACCTCAACTTAGATCACCCAAATGAGTTTAAGTTGGACCGCGCCTAAAGTTTTAAAATGGAACTCATCCTCACTAGTTCATTCCTTCAGTGACTTACCTTACTTATCTTAGCACAGTTTTACTAGACTTCTCTAACTCACCAGGTCTTTTGCCAAGGCTCAACCACCCTAGTTTTCTTGTCAAGTCTCCATCAACTTGGTCTTCAGCCAATTATCAGGCCTCGCAGACCCAATTGGACTTCCTACCAGGACTCAACCATCCTGGACTTTAGCCTGGTGTCTGATTCTAAGTCTTTCAACCTTGCACACTTAGTAAGAAGGTTAAACCCACAACAAATCTAACTTTAACCTATTTGTCATTCATCAAAACTTGGGTTTAACCGTTAGTGCAAACTACACCAACAATACAAAACATTTGATTAATATGCATATCATAGGTAGAAAAATCTTCATCTCATAGTTGTTTCAGCTCTGCAATCAATGGTTGTATATAAACATCAACCAAGCACAACCAATGTTAAAAATATATGTGATGTTTTCTATTCTAGTTAGAAGATTATACGAAGTTACAAATGGCAAACAAAAATAATTTCTTCTGATTTAGCAAATCCATCAACACAAAGACCTAACCAAATATTTCGAATTTCCTTTGCAAATTCAGGATATGTTCTATCAAAAATTTTCCACTGTTGTCCATCTGATGGATGACACATTAGTTCCTCTTCTGTTTGATGAGTTGCATGCCAAGTCATGTGTTGAGCAGTGACTTTTAATGTATAAAGTCTTTGTAGCCTAGGAGTTAAAGGCAAATAAAACAACTAAGTATATGTTTTACGTTGCTGTTGATTCCTTCTGGTAGTGTTGTATCTAACTTGATTACAGAATTTACAAACTTCTGCATTTTCATCATTAACCCAATATAACATACAACCATCTCTGTAAACATCAATTCTTTCTACTCGAAGACCTAAAGTCTTTGACGAGTTTTTTCATATTGTAATAATTATTGGGCATTATATGATTACGTGATAATGTCTCTCCAATAACTTGAACAAAATCATTAAAATATCTTTAGACACATTATGTTCTGCTTTGGCATTCAATAATCTTGTTATAAGAGATAGTTTAGTGTGATTGTCACAACCAGCCCACAATGGTTCATTTGCAGCACTCAATAATTCTTGAAATTTGAGAATATGATTCATTATTCAAATTTTCACCAACTCTTGGTACTTGTGTCTCCTTCAACGGTGATGCATAAGGAGTAAACATTTGTTCAACCATTGGAGGAAAACTATAACTTGGACCACTATGATATCTAGAAGGTTGTTCAGTAAAGAAATTTTGGGCCGCTGCATCAGTTACCATCCTCTGATATGGATTAAATTAATCATAGTAACTCTGATGCCCCATGGCTGAGTACTGAATATTTTGCTCATAATTCTCATCAGAAATGAACGGTTCACCATGAGAAGTCCAATTATAGTAATTGGGTGTG
>NW_027431447.1:0-7441 GCF_044706935.1 Curcuma longa
ATAAAGGAAAATGCTTAACTCTAAATTGCACCTCATACAAAATTTAGTAAAAGTTTCTTAAATGCAATAGGAATAAGTCTTTACTTTCATCCGAGTTAATTGGAGATCCAATATATGACGAGGTACTTTATGATGATGAATTTGTCAACGAAGATGATGACTATGTGTTGCAGATTTTGAACATTAAGAATTCCCTCGATGGAGGCACTGTTGGTGGAAAAGCGTTTCCATGTTCAAGTTCCACTCAAAACGATGATGAGCAGTATGTTTGGGAGACATAGGCAAGGGAACCTTTTACAGTTACCCAGGATATATTGACACAAAACTTGCTTGCTAATTATGTCAATGAGGTTCCAACTACGGTTAGTAACCTATTGCCTCATTTAATTGATGTTGTCATCGACACAGTTCAAGCAAATATGGAGGATACATTTGAGATTAGCAGTTTGGAAAAAGCTAAGAATTTCAACCCTTCAAATGTTGGAGATGGCCAAGCTTATTATACAAAGCACACTGAGGATGCAAAGAGAGGAGTTGGTCCATTTGGGTTTTATGGGCTCACTGATTCCGCTCTCCAAGAAAGAACCACAATCTTTTTCAAGGTTTTCAAGCATAAGAGGAAGCGTGTCATTCTCTTCTGCCATGATCCCATCGGGTCAACTAAAAGAGAGAATATATTTAAGTCGACTTTTGCCGGCATTGTCGATGTGGACATCGAGTCGACTAAGACGATCTCTCTTAGAAGCTTGATCGATTGCTCGGTGGTGGAGAGCTTTGGAGTAGGAGGAAAAACATGCATCACGTTCAGAGTTTATCTGAGTTTGGCCATTGGAAGAGATGCTCATCTGTTCATGTTTGACAATGGAGCAGTGGATGTCAAAGTTTTAGATTTCAGACTTTCAAAAATTGGCTCAGCAATGGATGACACTCATGCCAACTTAGTAATGAAGAGAAACTTTGATTATCTTAATCCTGATTTATCAGTAAAAGTGGAACAATTGTTTGGGGGTTTTATCGATTTATTATCAGATGATCTTCCTCCTGAGCTACCACCTGATATTATTCTAAACTCGAGGATGAGTTCTTTCAACCTGGGATAACTGATGCAGGAAGATTTAAAGATTGGGTCGTGTGAGATACTGCAGAAGATCAATGACAATGCATACAGGTTGCGCCTTCCGAGTCACTTGAAGACTCCTGACATTTTTAATGTGAAGCATTTGAGTCCGTGTTCAAGAGATGCTGATGATACTTCTATGAACTCGAGGACGAGTTCTTTTCAACTTGGGTCGTCTGTTGCAAGATGATTCAAAGATTTTATTATTTTTTTATAATTTTTAGAGTTAGAGTTTTTTATATATTTCGAGTAGTTTTGAAAATTTTTATTAGTTTTAAAATTTCCTATTTTTTTATTTTAGAATTTTTAAGTCTGTTTAGAATTTTTAGGATTTCGAGTTTGTTAAGAAATTTTCTTTTTTATTAGAAATCTTTCTTTTCGAGTTTGTTAAAAAATATTTCTTTTTATTAGGAATCTTTCTTTTCAAGTTTGTTAAGAAATTTTCTTTTTTATTATGAATCTTTCTTTTTGAGTTTGTTAAGAAATTTTCTTTTTTATTAGGAAACTTGCTTAGGGTCTAAGTCTATATAAATATCTTATAAGTTGATGTTTAGGAGGCAGTTTGGTTGATTAATAAAAGAGAGTTTCAAGGTCATTTGAAGATGTCGATTCTTGAGAGGATGTTAGTAGAAGTCCTAGAGTCAATTATGTGATGATTGACTAAGAACTTTTGTATCATATTCTATTATTAATAAAGACATCATTTTTTGTTATTATACTTACTTTGTATTAGTGTCAAATAACTAAGTATAATAATGTCCTTGGGTTGTTAGTTCTAATATATATCATATCAATTGTTTGAATCAATAATGAGATGATATAGAGAATACTACTCTTAATCATTCCTAGTCAAGCATTAATATTCAGGGACGATGTTAATGCGCTGAGACTAGCATGCATGTCAACTAGATGACTTGATCTCACAAGTCATAGATATGGAATATCAAGTTGACACATGGGTATACATTAGAGAATGTATATTGAATTGACCCGCCATGAGAAAGTTTCATGGATCGTTATATGAGTGTCATAAACTTTCTCATGTGACTATTGGTATGAATAGTCCTTAAACCTGAAGTTATTACGGTTCCCTACATAAGGAGTTATGTACTTTGGTATCGTCAAATGTCACCCGTAATAGGGTGAACTATAAAGGTGATCACTGAGTATGTAACAAATTATAATGTGAATAATGTAGATGAGATCTATCCCTCCCATATAACGGGAGTGATATCTTACGACCTCTTGATAAAGTAGGACCACGAAATACATAGTCATGCTCAAATCAGTCAATATGAGATATTGAGTTCATTTGCTTGAGTGAGTCTACTTGAGGATCAAAAAACATAAAGATTGATAAGAGGATGACACGGTCTATGCCTATTGATCAATATAGATATCGAGGATAGAAGGACATGGTCATACATTATCATAGTCATGAAGGTTATGTCAGATCTTAACATTCTTGTCACTTGGGTAGCAATGATGCATTGCTAGATGTCGCTCATTGCTTATGTTTCTAAAATGAGTTTTAGAGACATTGCCAATGTTACAAGAACCTATTGAATCACACACAAATAACACTCTATTTGGAGATGAATTCATTTTAGTTTGATTAAAAGAACAATTAAGCTCATTGGATGGCCTAGACTTGAGTTAGACTCAAGTTGGTTGAATTTGAGTTAGACTCAAATTAAACTAATATGAATTTTGATTCATCATGCATGATTAATGTGGATTAATCATGCAATTAAGAAGAGAAGTTACATGCATAAAAGTTATCATGCATGAGTTGAATTTGAGTTAGACTCAAATTCAATGCCAAATTGGATTTTGATTCATCATGCATAATTAATGTGGATTAATCATGCAATGAAGAGGAGGAGGTTACATGCATGAGAGTTATCATGCTTGATTAATAGGATTAATCATGCATTGATGAGGAATACCAAAAGCCTAAAAACCCTTGGTATTCATGGCATGAGTATAAAAGAGTTTTCTCTTGCAAAACTCTTGTGTTGTTCATTTTTCTTCCTTCTTCCCTCACTTGGCCGAAATCCCTCTTTCCTCTCATGGTCGAAATCCACAAAGGTTGCTAGCACAACCACCTTTCTCTAAAAGTGAGTGTTTGTGTGGATACGCATAAAGACACGGATACTTGAACGTGCTAGAGATCTGACGACCTTTGGACGAGCGGGGTAAGCGAAGGACACGCATCAAAGATGAATTCTATTAGATAAAATTTTTATAGTTTTAATTTGTATGAGTTTTTCGCATGGATCGCTTTAGGGATCCTATTTCCATTGTGATTTTTATTTTTTTCATCGCATAGGATTCCCAACACGAGGCATTTCAAACTAACAAAAAGAGTAAGCAAAATAAAGATTGTTGTAAAGTACATAGTTTAGTTTTATGTATTTGCTTTTGTATTTTATAATCTTGTTGTATTATTGTGAAAATTTATTGTAAGAGATTTTCTGCTTCTGAAATTAAAGGTATCCGAGAAGGAAAAGGATAATGAGATAATCGTTAAGATTAGACTTTAAATATAGTCATTTTAGAAAGCCGTGAACCAAGTAAATCTTGATTGTGCATGTGACGATGAGTACAAAATCAAGATGAATCAATAGAAGCTATTCACCTCTAACTCGTATATGTCCTATCACTAATCACCTGACTTGCAATGACTTTACCTATGTGCTTAACACGGAGATGAGATTTCATTTTATCTATCTTAATTTAAATATTATCAAATATATTAAAATTATATATTTTGACATGATTGATCAATAATTTGTTGGAAATATGAATGGAAATAATGAAATGGAAGGATGGAGAAGACCCTCATATGGAGGAGTTTAGTCCCACATTGGTAGTTGAGGGACAACTTGGTTGGTTTATATTGTATCACAAGCATTGATGTTGTGAACAAATGCAAGGGGAGAAGCTCTCTCTCACGCATGGGTGCGCAGGGGTGCAAATCCAGGCCCGGATTGCACTACCCGCAAGACAACTTGTGTGTGAGCGTGACCTGCGCGCGTCGAATGTCGGACCGATCAGGGCATAATTTGCCCAAGTAGATGAACCAACATTTTGCCATTCCTTTCATTTTTTGTAACAGTGGCTGCAGTGAAACGGACAAGAATTATTACCTGACGTTGAAACGGTCAGAGTTAATTACCTAACGTTTCGAATCAAGCCATCAATTTACCATTAATCTCCAATTAATTGGAGATATGGTGCGAGGTTATAAAAAAGGCAGCGAGGCAGCGATGGGAGGAGAAGAAGAGAATTCTCGATCATCCCTGGCTTCTTTTGTTTCCTCTGCTTTCCCCACTGATAGCTTTTGGGTGTAATCGGTTCGCTGATAACGATCTGTGCTTGATCGTCTTGCCGGTTCAGTCGTTGTATCCTGGGAAACAGACATCCAACATGACCTTTAAACAACGCCGGAGGGGACAAATCTGTTTTAAGGAAACATCGTTGAACGCAGGCCTCGGCAACTCGGTTCGGCATTGTCTCGGCTACTCGGCTCCGCCATTCGACGTCTCGGCCACTCGGCGACTCGGCCTCTCGGCGTCTCGGCCACTTGGTGTCTCGGCGTCTCGGCCACTTAGTGTCTCGGCGATTCGGCCACTTGGTGTCTCGGCCACTCGACTCGGCCACGCGGCGTCTCGGCTACTCGGCGTCTCGGCCACTCAGCTCGGCCACTCGGCGTCTCGGCCATTCGACGTCTCGGCCACTCGACGACTCGGCCTCTCAATGTCTTGGCCATTTGGTGTCTCGACGACTCGGCTACTCGGTGTCTCGGCCACCCGGCTCGGCACCTCGACTACTCGGCTCGGTGACTCGACCACTCAGTGTCTCGGCCACTCGGCGACTCGGACACTCGACGACTCGGTCATTCGACCACTCAGCCACTCAGTTCTCTCCAACAAATAAAGTAGACAACACAATTATCTCTTAAATAATATTCTAGAAAGCATTTTGTAATCATTATATAATAAAATAATAAAAAGTAATTTGTGTTTCTTTTACTTTTGGCTTTATGTGAATGCATATTCGCCTGTACGTGGACCCAACGTTCCAGGACTTGTCTGTCCATCCCTTAAAATAATTACGAGCGCGAGCGGAAGGGTTTCCCCGACGCATCACGTGGGCACATATTAGATTGTGTCGGGAATCTTACTGGAACGCATCACGTGCTCAGCGATCATTAGGTATGGCTAAATGAGGTAAGCAGACCGCCAGACCGCGCTACACCCTACCAGCGCCCGTGACGATAACGGTAAAAGGACGATGAGTTGGCACCCGAATAAGTTGCCAATTATTTGGCATATATTTCCGTTTTCCCTTTTGATTTATCTGAAATTACGCACGTGACGCATGGCTTAGATAGAGCCGAAGGCGTGTCCTCTCTATCCATATAAGATTTAACGTGACAATATAATTTTATATTGTCATAAATTTTACATGACTATCCATTCACTCTCCCTATTCCATGTCATTTTACACCCGGCAAGAGGAAATTTATCCTATAGGATGAACTCCACAATATAGAGTAATGCACATTATGTCGTCGAACACTTTGGTATGCCCTTTAAAGTGTGTTAGATCTAATAGTTGTTATGCCCTTTAAAAGATGCACTTATAAACTAGTGGACTTTAGAACCAATATTGGAGTTGAATCAATTTTCTCTAAGGAAGTCTATCAATGAAGGATTGTAGCAAGGAGCCACAGTGAATCCATGATTTTCGAGTGTCTTCACTAAAAAAAATAATTTTTTAGAGATGAAAATTAACGACGAAAAATTTTCATCACAAATTTGTAATAAAGTTTACGATGAATAATATTTTCGTCACCATTTAATGACAACTTTTGTGACGACATTTTCTTTGTTGCTAATTCTACAACTATCAAATTCATCGTAAATTTCGTTACGAAAAATTTTTTTGTCACAAAATTTATCACAAATTTACGATGAAAAAATATTTTGTCGCAAATTAGCGACGAAATAATTATTCATCACAATTTTGCTAAATGAATTTTTTTTCATCTCAAAACTGTGATGAAATATTTTTTCGTCGCCAAACATTGGCGACAAAAAAAGGATTCATCGCCAATTTGGCGATAAATTTTGCGACAAAAATCATTTGTCGCTAAAATTTCTCATAAACCCTAAGATCTGTCGACTTTTCCATCTTCTCGCGTTTTCTCTTCCCACATTGCGCTTTCTCCTCCCACAGCACGCCTCTACCGTCGCCAATCACCGTTGTCACCGTGCTTTTGCCGGATCTCTCCAAAGAACGGAGCTTCCGTCGCATCTAGAGCTAGGTATGCTTCCCCTTCCTCCTTCCTCCCTTCAGTTGGTCAGTCGGATCATATTTCTCGGTGTTGCATCGCTGCCCGCAACCCGTCGACCGTTGGCCAAGGGTGGGTCGCGGTCGCTAGTCACGCGACTGCTGTTAGCAGCGGGTCGTGGCCATTGGCTACGCCACCGCTAGCCGCGGGCCAGCAGCCACGACCCACCTATCGCCGACCAGCAGGCGCGGTCTGCAAGGCACTGGCCACTGGTCGTGCGGGCAGCTGGCGGTCGTTGGCAGTTGGTCGCTTACCATTGGCCGAGCAGGCTGCCGCGTTGGCCGCATCGGTGGTTGCCACGTTGGCCGCGATTGGTGGTTGCCGCGTTGGCCGCGATCGGTGGTTGCTGTGTTCAATGGTCACCGACGACAAGTTCAGAATTGATTCAACATTTCTAGTTTTTGTTTAAGCATATTAAATTTAAGTGTTGATTAATTTTTTAATGTTCTTTGTGCAGATTTACAATTTGCGTCAACGTAAAGTAATTGGAGAGATACTCGTCTTTGTTCACTGGCTTTAAGTATTTTTATAATTATAGTTATTTTAGAAATTTAAATAGTATTTAGCTATAATTATATTTATTTGAATGTTAATATTTATTATTCTAATTTAGTAGGAATTAATTATGTTTATTTAATTGATAAAGAGATATGAAATAATTTTTATTTATAGTAGATAAAAATTATTACAATTAAGTAAGAATTATTTATATTTTAATATATTAAAATTTTTAGGTTAAGGAAAAAAGCAAAAAGCAAGAAGTTGGATGTATAAAAAGAATTTACTTGAATGTAGAGGTTTAACCAATGAATTTATTATGGAGTTAGAACAATTTTTAGAGTTTGCTTCAAGTAATGTTGACTTTATGGATGGAGATAAGATAAGATGTCAATGCAAAAAGTGTCACAATAGTAAATTTTTATAGTGTGATAAAGTTTGAGAACATCTTTGTAGATTTGGTT